>NW_026600319.1:300000-428224 GCF_029448725.1 Salvelinus fontinalis
GGATGTTAGGAACACTGTGGACAGTTTTCAGCAAGTTGCAACATTGAAATACAGAAATAAACACTTTTCCAAAAACAAGCTCTAAATCATGTTGAAATACAGAAATTGACACTTTTCCAAAAACAAGCTCCAAATCATGTTGAAATACAGAAATAAACACTTTTCCATAAACAAGCTCTAAATCATGTTTGATGCACTCTGGAAGTAAATTTTTTTTCAGTACTGTTTAATCAGGATGTTAGGAACACTGTGGACAGTTTTCAGCAAGTTGCAACATTGAAATACAGAAATAAACACTTTTCCAAAAACAAGCTCTAAATCATGTTGAAATACAGAAATTAACACTTTTCCAAAAACAAGCTCCAAATCATGTTGAAATACAGAAATGAACACTTTTCCAAAAACAAGCTCTAAATCATGTTGAAATACAGAAATTAACACTTTTCCATAAACAAGCTCTAAATCATGTTGAAATACAGAAATTGACACTTTTCAAAAACAAGCTCCAAATCATGTTGAAATACAGAAATAAACACTTTTCCAAAAACAAGCTCTAAATCATGTTGAAATACAGAAATAAACACTTTTCCAAAAACAAGCTCTAAATCATGTTGAAATACAGAAAATAACACTTTTCCAAAACCAAGCTCCAAATCATGTTGAAATACAGAAATAAACACTTTTCCATAAACAAGCTCTAAATCATCTTGAAATACAGAAATTAACACTTTTTCATAAACAAGCTCTAAATCATGTTGAGGAACACTGGAAGACAGTTTTCAGACAAGTTGCAATCATGTTGAAATACAGAAATAAACACTTTTCCAAAAACAAGCTCTAAATCATGTTGAAATACAGAAATAAACACTTTTCCAAAAACAAGCTCTAAATCATGTTGAAATACAGAAATGAACACTTTTCCAAAACAAGCTCCAAATCATGTTGAAATACAGAAATAAACACTTTTCCAAAAACAAGCTCAAATCATGTTGAAAAACAGAAATAAGCACTTTTCAAAAACAAGCTCCAAATCATGTTGAAATACAGAAATAAACACTTTTCCATAAACAAGCTCTAAATCATGTTGAAATACAGAAATAAACACTTTTCCATAAACAAGCTCTAAATCGATGTTGAAACACAGAAATAAGAACTTTTCAGAAACAAGCTCAAATCATGTTGAAATACAGAAATTAACACTTTTCCAAAAACAAGCTCTAAATCATGTTGAAATACAGAAATAAACACTTTTCCAAAAACAAGCTCTAAATCATGTTGAAATACAGAAATTGACACTTTTCCAAAAACAAGCTCCAAATCATGTTGAAATACAGAAATAAACACTTTTCCATAAACAAGCTCTAAATCATGTTGAAAAACAGAAATAAGCACTTTTCAAAACAAGCTTCAAATCATGTTGAAATACAGAAATAAACACTTTTCCAAAAACAAGCTCTAAATCATGTTGAAATACAGAAATAAACACTTTTCCAAAAACAAGCTCCAAATCATTTTGAAATACAGAAATTAACATTTTTCCAAAAACAAGCTCTAAATCATGTTGAAATACAGAAATGAACACTTTTCAAAAACAAGCTCAAATCATGTTGAAATACAGAAATAAACACTTTTCCAAAAACAAGCTCTAAATCATGTTGAAATACAGAAATAAGCACTTTTCAAAAACAAGCTCTCAAATCATGTTGAAATACAGAAATTAACACTTTTCCAAAAACAAGCTCCAAATCATGTTGAAATACAGAAATTGAACACTTTTCCAAAAACAAGCTCTCAAATCATGTTGAAATACAGAAATAAACACTTTTTCAAAAACAAGCTCTAAATCATGTTGAAAAACAGAAATAAACACTTTTCCAAAAACAAGCTCAAATCATGTTGAAATACAGAAATGAACACTTTTCCAAAAACAAGCTCTAAATCATGTTGAAATACAGAAATAAACACTTTTCCATAAACAAGCTCCAAATCATGTTGAAATACAGAAATTAACACTTTTCCAAAAACAAGCTCTCAAATCATGTTGAAATACAGAAATAAACACTTTTCCAAAAACAAGCTCCAAATCATGTTGAAATACAGAAATAAACACTTTTCCATAAACAAGCTCTAAATCATGTTTGATGCACTCTGGAAGTTAATTTTTTTTCAGTACTGTTTAATCAGGATGTTAGGAACACTGTGGACAGTTTTCAGCAAGTTGCAACATTGAAATACAGAAATAAACACTTTTCCAAAAACAAGCTCTAAATCATGTTGAAAAACAGAAATAAGCACTTTTCCAAAAACAAGCTCCAAATCATGTTGAAATACAGAAATTAACACTTTTCCAAAAACAAGCTCCAAATCATGTTGAAATACAGAAATGAACACTTTTCCATAAACAAGCTCTAAATCATGTTGAGAACACTGGAAGAACACTTTTCAGTAAACAAGTTCCAATCAGTTGAAATACAGAAATGAACACTTTTCCAAAAACAAGCTCCAAATCATGTGAAAAACAGAAATAAGCACTTTTCCAAAAACAAGCTCCAAATCATGTTGAAATACAGAAATAAACACTTTTCCAAAAACAAGCTCTAAATCATGTTGAAATACAGAAATAAACACTTTTCCAAAAACAAGCTCTAAATCATGTTGAAACACAGAAATAAGAACTTTTCAGAACAAGCTCAAATCATGTTGATTACGGAAATTACACTTTTCCAGACAAGCTCAAATCATGTGAAATACAGAAATGAACACTTTTCCAAAAACAAGCTCCAAATCATGTTGAAATACAGAAATGAACACTTTTCCAAAAACAAGCTCCAAATCATGTTGAAATACAGAAATAAACACTTTTCCATAAACAAGCTCTAAATCATGTTGAAAAACAGAAATAAGCACTTTTCAAAAACAAGCTTCAAATCATGTTGAAATACAGAAATGGACACTTTTCAGAAACAAGCTGCAAATCATGTTGAAATACAGAAATAAACACTTTTCCAAAAACAAGCTCTAAATCATGTTGAAATACAGAAATAACACTTTTCAAAAACAAGCTCCAAATCATTTTGAAATACAGAAATAAACACTTTTCCAAAAACAAGCTCTAAATCATGTTGAAATACAGAAATAAGCACTTTTCAAAAACAAGCTTCAAATCATGTTGAAATACAGAAATTAACACTTTTCCAAAAACAAGCTCCAAATCATGTTGAAATACAGAAATAAACACTTTTCCATAAACAAGCTCTAAATCATGTTTGATGCACTCTGGAAGTTAATTTTTTTTCAGTACTGTTTAATCAGGATGTTAGGAACACTGTGGACAGTTTTCAGCAAGTTGCAACATTGAAATACAGAAATAAACACTTTTCCAAAAACAAGCTCTAAATCATGTTGAAAAACAGAAATAAACACTTTTCCAAAAACAAGCTCCAAATCATGTTGAAATACAGAAATAAACACTTTTCCAAAAACAAGCTCCAAATCATGTTGAAATACAGAAATAAACACTTTTCCATAAACAAGCTCTAAATCATGTTTGATGCACTCTGGAAGTAAATTTTTTTTCAGTACTGTTTAATCAGGATGTTAGGAACACTGTGGACAGTTTTCAGCAAGTTGCAACATTGAAATACAGAAATAAACACTTTTCCAAAAACAAGCTCTAAATCATGTTGAAATACAGAAATAAACACTTTTCCAAAAACAAGCTCTAAATCATGTTGAAATACAGAAATTAACACTTTTCCAAAAACAAGCTCCAAATCATGTTGAAATACAGAAATGAACACTTTTCCAAAAACAAGCTCTAAATCATGTTGAAAAACAGAAAAAACACTTTTCCATAAACAAGCTCCAAATCATGTTGAAATACAGAAATAGACACTTTTCCAAAAACAAGCTCCAAATCATGTTGAAATACAGAATTAACACTTTTCCAAAAACAAGCTCCAAATCATGTTGAAATACAGAAATTGACACTTTTCAAAAACAAGCTTCAAATCATGTTGAAATACAGAAATAGACACTTTTCCAAAAACAAGCTCCAAATCATGTTGAAATACAGAAATAAACACTTTTCCATAAACAAGCTCTAAATCATGTTTGATGCACTCTGGAAGTTAATTTTTTTCAGTACTGTTTAATCAGGATGTTAGGAACACTGTGGACAGTTTTCAGCAAGTTGCAACATTGAAATACAGAAATAAACACTTTTCCAAAAACAAGCTCTAAATCATGTTGAAAAACAGAAATAACACTTTTCCAAAAACAAGCTCCAAATCATGTTGAAATACAGAAATAACACTTTTCCAAAAACAAGCTCCAAATCATGTTGAAATACAGAAATAAACACTTTTCCATAAACAAGCTCTAAATCATGTTTGATGCACTCTGGAAGTTAATTTTTTTTCAGTACTGTTTAATCAGGATGTTAGGAACACTGTGGACAGTTTTCAGCAAGTTGCAACATTGAAATACAGAAATAAACACTTTTCCAAAAACAAGCTCTAAATCATGTTGAAATACAGAAATAAACACTTTTCCAAAAACAAGCTCTAAATCATGTTGAAATACAGAAATTGACACTTTTCCAAAAACAAGCTCCAAATCATTTTGAAATACAGAAATAAACACTTTTCCAAAAACAAGCTCTAAATCATGTTGAAATACAGAAATAAACACTTTTCAAAAACAAGCTCAAATCATGTTGAAATACAGAAATAAACACTTTTCCAAAAACAAGCTCTAAATCATGTTGAAATACAGAAATAACACTTTTCCAAAAACAAGCTCCAAATCATGTTGAAATACAGAAATTAACACTTTTCAAAAACAAGCTCTAAATCATGTTGAAATACAGAAATGAACACTTTTCCAAAAACAAGCTCCAAATCATGTTGAAATACAGAAATAAACACTTTTCCAAAAACAAGCTCTAAATCATGTTGAAATACAGAAATAAACACTTTTCCAAAAACAAGCTCCAAATCATGTTGAAATACAGAAATGAACACTTTTCCAAAAACAAGCTCCAAATCATGTTGAAATACAGAAATGAACACTTTTCCAAAAACAAGCTCTAAATCATGTTGAAATACAGAAATAAACACTTTTCCATAAACAAGCTCTAAATCATGTTGAAATACAGAAATGAACACTTTTCCAAAAACAAGCTCTAAATCATGTTGAAAAACAGAAATAAGCACTTTTCAAAAACAAGCTCCAAATCATGTTGAAATACAGAAATAAACACTTTTCCAAAAACAAGCTCTAAATCATGTTGAAATACAGAAATAAACACTTTTCCAAAAACAAGCTCTAAATCGATGTTGAAACTACAGAAATAAAACTTTTCCAAAAACAAGCTCCAAATCATGTTGAATTACAGAAATTTACACTTTTCCAAAAACAAGCTCAAAATCATGTTGAAATACAGAAATGAACACTTTTCCAAAAACAAGCTCCAAATCATGTTGAAATACAGAAATAAACACTTTTCCATAAACAAGCTCTAAATCATGTTGAGAACACAGAAATAAACACTTTTCCAGTAAACAAGCTCTAAATCATGATGATAGAACACTGAAATGAGACACTTTTCAGAACAAGTTGCAATCATGTTGAAATACAGAAATAAACACTTTTCCAAAAACAAGCTCTAAATCATGTTGAAAAACAGAAATAAACACTTTTCCAAAAACAAGCTCCAAATCATTTTGAAATACAGAAATTACACTTTTCCAAAAACAAGCTCTAAATCATGTTGAAATACAGAAATGAACACTTTTCCAAAAACAAGCTCAAATCATGTTGAAATACAGAAATGACACTTTTCAAAAACAAGCTCTAAATCATGTTGAAATACAGAAATAAACACTTTTCCAAAACAAGCTCTAAATCATGTTGAAATACAGAAATAGCACTTTTCAAAAACAAGCTCCAAATCATTTGAAATACAGAAATAAACACTTTTCCAAAAACAAGCTCAAATCATGTTGAAATACAGAAATAAACACTTTTCAAAAACAAGCTCCAAATCATGTTGAAATACAGAAATAAACACTTTTCCAAAAACAAGCTCTAAATCATTTTGAAAAACAGAAATAAGCACTTTTCAAAAACAAGCTTCAAATCATGTTGAAATACAGAAATTGACACTTTTCCAAAAACAAGCTCCAAATCATGTTGAAATACAGAAATGAACACTTTTCCATAAACAAGCTCCAAATCATGTTTGAGAACTACAGAAATTAACACTTTTTCAAAAACAAGCTCTAAATCAGTGTTGAAACACAGAAATGAACAGTTTTCCAGAAACAAGCTGCAAATCATGTTGAAATACAGAAATGAACACTTTTCCAAAAACAAGCTCTAAATCATGTTGAAATACAGAAATAAACACTTTTCCAAAAACAAGCTCCAAATCATGTTGAAATACAGAAATTAACACTTTTCCAAAAACAAGCTCCAAATCATGTTGAAATACAGAAATTAACACTTTTCCAAAAACAAGCTCCAAATCATGTTGAAATACAGAAATAAACACTTTTCCATAAACAAGCTCTAAATCATGTTTGATGCACTCTGGAAGTTAATTTTTTTTCAGTACTGTTTAATCAGGATGTTAGGAACACTGTGGACAGTTTTCAGCAAGTTGCAACATTGAAATACAGAAATAAACACTTTTCCAAAAACAAGCTCTAAATCATGTTGAAATACAGAAATAACACTTTTCCAAAAACAAGCTCCAAATCATGTTGAAATACAGAAATTAACACTTTTCCAAAAACAAGCTCCAAATCATGTTGAAATACAGAAATGAACACTTTTCCAAAAACAAGCTCTAAATCATGTTGAAACACAGAAATAAACACTTTTCCAAAAACAAGCTCCAAATCATGTTGAAATACAGAAATGAACACTTTTCCAAAAACAAGCTCTAAATCATGTTGAAAAACAGAAATAAGCACTTTTCAAAAACAAGCTCCAAATCATGTTGAAATACAGAAATAAACACTTTTCCAAAAACAAGCTCTAAATCATGTTGAAATACAGAAATAAACACTTTTCCAAAAACAAGCTCTAAATCATGTTGAAACACAGAAATAAGAACTTTTCAAAAACAAGCTCAAATCATGTTGAATTACAGAAATTTACACTTTTCCAAAAACAAGCTCAAATCATGTTGAAATACAGAAATGAACACTTTTCCAAAAACAAGCTCCAAATCATGTTGAAATACAGAAATGAACACTTTTCCAAAAACAAGCTCTAAATCATGTTGAAAAACAGAAAAAACACTTTTCCATAAACAAGCTCCAAATCATGATGAAAAACAGAAATAAGCACTTTTCAAAAACAAGCTCCAAATCATGTTGAAATACAGAAATAAACACTTTTACATAAACAAGCTCTAAATCATGTTGAAAAACAGAAATAAACACTTTTCCAAAAACAAGCTCTAAATCATGTTGAAACACAGAAATAAGCACTTTTCAAAAACAAGCTCCAAATCATTTTGAAATACAGAAATTTACATTTTTCCAAAAACAAGCTCCAAATCATGTTGAAATACAGAAATGAACACTTTTCCAAAAACAAGCTATAAATCATGTTGAAATACAGAAATAAACACTTTTCCAAAAACAAGCTCCAAATCATGTTGAAATACAGAAATAAACACTTTTCCATAAACAAGCTCTAAATCATGTTTGATGCACTCTGGAAGTAAATTTTATTTCAGTACTGTTTAATCAGGATGGTAGGAACACTGTGGACAGTTTTCAGCAAGTTGCAACATTGAAATACAGAAATAAACACTTTTCCAAAAACAAGCTCTAAATCATGTTGAAAAACAGAAAAAACACTTTTCCATAAACAAGCTCTAAATCATGTTGAAATACAGAAATAGGCACTTTTCAAAAACAAGCTCCAAATCATGTTGAAATACAGAAATAAACACTTTTCCATAAACAAGCTCTAAATCATGTTTGATGCACTCTGTAAGTAAATTTTATTTCAGTACTGTTTAATCAGGATGATAGGAACACTGTGGACAGTTTTCAGCAAGTTGCAACATTGAAATACAGAAATAAACACTTTTCCAAAAACAAGCTCTAAATCATGTTGAAACACAGAAATAAGCACTTTTCAAAAACAAGCTCCAAATCATGTTGAAATACAGAAATGAACACTTTTCCAAAAACAAGCTCTAAATCATGTTGAAATACAGAAAAAACACTTTTCCATAAACAAGCTCCAAATCATGTTGAAATACAGAAATTAACACTTTTCAAAAACAAGCTCCAAATCATGTTGAAAAACATAAATAAACACTTTTCCAAAAACAAGCTCTAAATCGTGTTGAAACACAGAAATAAGCATTTTTCAAAAACAAGCTCCAAATCATGTTGAAATACAGAAATTTACACTTTTCCAAAAACAAGCTCCAAATCATGTTGAAATACAGAAATGAACACTTTTCCAAAAACAAGCTCTAAATCATGTTGAAATACAGAAATGAACACTTTTTAAAAAACAAGCTCTAAATCATGTTGAAAAACAGAAAAAACACTTTTCCATAAACAAGCTCCAAATCATGTTGAAATACAGAAATGAACACTTTTCCAAAAACAAGCTCCAAATCATGTTGAAATACAGAAATGAACACTTTTCCAAAAACAAGCTCTAAATCATGTTGAAAAACAGAAAAAACACTTTTCCATAAACAAGCTCCAAATCATGTTGAAATACAGAAATGAACACTTTTCCAAAAACAAGCTCCAAATCATGATGAAAAACAGAAATAAGCACTTTTCAAAAACAAGCTCCAAATCATGTTGAAATACAGAAATAAACACTTTTACATAAACAATCTCTAAATCATGTTGAAAAACAGAAATAAACACTTTTCCAAAAACAAGCTCTAAATCGTGTTGAAACACAGAAATAAGAACTTTTCAAAAACAAGCTCCAAATCATGTTGAATTACAGAAATTTACACTTTTCCAAAAACAAGCTCAAAATCATGTTGAAATACAGAAATGAACACTTTTCCAAAAACAAGCTCCAAATCATGTTGAAATACAGAAATGAACACTTTTCCAAAAACAAGCTCTAAATCATGTTGAAAAACAGAAAAAACACTTTTCCATAAACAAGCTCCAAATCATGATGAAAAACAGAAATAAGCACTTTTCTAAAACAAGCTCCAAATCATGTTGAAATACAGAAATAAACACTTTTACATAAACAAGCTCTAAATCATGTTGAAAAACAGAAATAAACACTTTTCCAAAAACAAGCTCCAAATCATTTTGAAATACAGAAATTTACATTTTTCCAAAAACAAGCTCCAAATCATGTTGAAATACAGAAATGAACACTTTTCAAAAACAAGCTCCAAATCATGTTGAAAAACATAAATAAACACTTTTCCAAAAACAAGCTCTAAATCGTGTTGAAACACAGAAATAAGCATTTTTCAAAAACAAGCTCCAAATCATGTTGAAATACAGAAATTTACACTTTTCCAAAAACAAGCTCCAAATCATGTTGAAATACAGAAATGAACACTTTTCCAAAAACAAGCTCCAAATCATGTTGAAATACAGAAATGAACACTTTTTAAAAAACAAGCTCTAAATCATGTTGAAAAACAGAAAAAACACTTTTCCATAAACAAGCTCCAAATCATGTTGAAATACAGAAATGAACACTTTTCCAAAAACAAGCTCTAAATCATGTTGAAATACAGAAAAAACACTTTTCCATAAACAAGCTCCAAATCATGTTGAAATACAGAAATTAACACTTTTCCAAAAACAAGCTCCAAATCATGTTGAAATACTGAAATAAACACTTTTCAAAAACAAGCTCCAAATCATGGTGAAATACAGAAATAAAAACTTTTCCATAAACAAGCTCTAAATCATGTTTGATGCACTCTGTAAGTAAATTTTATTTCATTACTGTTTAATCAGGATGATAGGAACATTGTGGACAGTTTTCAGCAAGTTGCAACATTGAAATACAGAAATAAACACTTTTCCAAAAACAAGCTCTAAATCGTGTTGAAACACAGGAATAAGCACTTTTCAAAAACAAGCTCCAAATCATGTTGAATTACAGAAATTTACACTTTTCCAAAAACAAGCTCCAAATCATGTTGAAATACAGAAATGAACACTTTTCCAAAAACAAGCTCTAAATCATGTTGAAAAACAGAAAAAACACTTTTCCATAAACAAGCTCCAAATCATGTTGAAATACAGAAATGAACACTTTTCCAAAAACAAGCTCCAAATCATGATGAAAAACAGAAATAAGCACTTTTCAAAAACAAGCTCCAAATCATGTTGAAATACAGAAATAAACTCTTTTACATAAACAATCTCTAAATCATGTTGAAAAACAGAAATAAACACTTTTCCAAAAACAAGCTCTAAATCGTGTTGAAACACAGAAATAAGAACTTTTCAAAAACAAGCTCCAAATCATGTTGAATTACAGAAATTTACACTTTTCCAAAAACAAGCTCAAAATCATGTTGAAATACAGAAATGAACACTTTTCCAAAAACAAGCTCCAAATCATGTTGAAATACAGAAATGAACACTTTTCCAAAAACAAGCTCTAAATCATGTTGAAAAACAGAAAAAACACTTTTCCATAAACAAGCTCCAAATCATGATGAAAAACAGAAATAAGCACTTTTCAAAAACAAGCTCCAAATCATGTTGAAATACAGAAATAAACACTTTTACAT
The DNA here is from genome assembly GCF_029448725.1 of Salvelinus fontinalis. Lineage (NCBI taxonomy): Eukaryota > Metazoa > Chordata > Actinopteri > Salmoniformes > Salmonidae > Salvelinus > Salvelinus fontinalis. The sequence goes on from NW_026600319.1 coordinate 310,778, forward strand.
AAACAAGCTCTAAATCATGTTGAAAAACAGAAATAAACACTTTTCCAAAAACAAGCTCTAAATCGTGTTGAAACACAGAAATAAGCACTTTTCAAAAACAAGCTCCAAATCATTTTGAAATACAGAAATTTACATTTTTCCAAAAACAAGCTCCAAATCATGTTGAAATACAGAAATGAACACTTTTCCAAAAACAAGCTATAAATCATGTTGAAATACAGAAATAAACACTTTTCAAAAACAAGCTCAAAATCATGTTGGAATACAGAAATAAACACTTTTCCATAAACAAGCTCTAAATCATGTTTGATGCACTCTGTAAGTAAATTTTATTTCAGTACTGTTTAATCAGGATGGTAGGAACACTGTGGACAGTTTTCAGCAAGTTGCAACATTGAAATACAGAAATAAACACTTTTCCAAAAACAAGCTCTAAATCATGTTGAAAAACAGAAAAAACAGTTTTCCACAAACAAGCTCTAAATCATGTTGAAATACAGAAATAAGCACTTTTCAAAAACAAGCTCCAAATCATTTTGAAATACAGAAATAAACACTTTTCCATAAACAAGCTCTAAATCATGTTTGATGCACTCTGTAAGTAAATTTTATTTCAGTACTGTTTAATCAGGATGATAGGAACACTGTGGACAGTTTTCAGCAAGTTGCAACATTGAAATACAGAAATAAACACTTTTCCAAAAACAAGCTCTAAATCATGTTGAAACACAGAAATAAGCACTTTTCAAAAACAAGCTCCAAATCATGTTGAAATACAGAAATTTACACTTTTCCAAAAACAAGCTCCAAATCATGTTGAAATACAGAAATGAACACTTTTCCAAAAACAAGCTCTAAATCATGTTGAAAAACAGAAAAAACACTTTTCCATAAACAAGCTCCAAATCATGATGAAATACAGAAATAGGCACTTTTCAAAAACAAGCTCCAAATCATGTTGAAATACAGATATTTACACTTTTCCAAAAACAAGATCCAAATCATGTTGAAATACAGAAATGAACACTTTTCCAAAAACAAGCTCCAAATCATGTTGAAATACAGAAATAAACACTTTTCAAAAACAAGCTCCAAATCATGTTGAAATACAGAAATAAACACTTTTCCATAAACAAGTTCTAAATTATGTTTGATGCACTCTGTAAGTAAATTTTATTTCAGTACTGTTTAATCAGGATGGTAGGAACACTGTGGACAGTTTTCAGCAAGTTGCAACATTGAAATACAGAAATGAACACTTTTCCAAAAACAAGCTCTAAATCATGTTGATAAACAGAAAAAACACTTTTCCATAAACAAGCTCCAAATCATGATGAAAAACAGAAATAAGCACTTTTCAAAAACAAGCTCCAAATCATGTTGAAATACAGAAATAAACACTTTTACATAAACAAGCTCTAAATCATGTTGAAAAACAGAAATAAACACTTTTCCAAAAACAAGCTCTAAATCGTGTTGAAACACAGAAATAAGCACTTTTCAAAAACAAGCTCCAAATCATGTTGAAATACAGAAATTTACACTTTTCCAAAAACAAGCTCTAAATCATGTTGAAACACAGAAATAAGCACTTTTCAAAAACAAGCTCCAAATCATGTTGAAATACAGACATTTACACTTTTCCAAAAACAAGCTCCAAATCATGTTGAAATACAGAAATGAACACTTTTCCAAAAACAAGCTCCAAATCATGTTGAAATACAGAAATGAACACTTTTCCAAAAACAAGCTCCAAATCATGTTGAAATACAGAAATGAACACTTTTCCAAAAACAAGCTCTAAATCATGTTGAAACACAGAAATAAGCACTTTTCCATAAACAAGCTCTAAATCATGTTGAAATACAGAAATAGGCACTTTTCAAAAACAAGCTCCAAATCATGTTGAAATACAGACATTTACACTTTTCCAAAAACAAGCTCCAAATCATGTTGAAATACAGAAATGAACACTTTTCCAAAAACAAGCTCCAAATCATGTTGAAATACAGAAATGAACACTTTTCCAAAAACAAGCTCCAAATCATGTTGAAATACAGAAATGAACACTTTTCCAAAAACAAGCTCTAAATCATGTTGAAACACAGAAATAAGCACTTTTCCATAAACAAGCTCTAAATCATGTTGAAATACAGAAATAGGCACTTTTCAAAAACAAGCTCCAAATCATGTTGAAATACAGAAATAAACACTTTTCCATAAACAAGCTCTAAATCATGTTTGATGCACTCTGTAAGTACATTTTATTTCAGTACTGTTTAATCAGGATGATAGGAACACTGTGGACAGTTTTCAGCAAGTTGCAACATTGAAGTGCAGAAATAAACACTTTTCCAAAAACAAGCTCTAAATCATGTTGAAACACAGAAATAAGCACTTTTCAAAAACAAGCTCCAAATCATGTTGAAATAAAGAAATAAACACTTTTCCTAAAACAAGCTCTAAATCATATTTGATGCACTCTGTAAATACATTTTATTTCAGTACCGTTTAATCAGGATGATAGGAACACTGTGGACAGTTTTCAGCAAGTTGCAACGTTGAAATACAGAAATAAACACTTTTCCAAAAACAAGCTCTAAATCATGTTGAAAAACAGAATAAACACTTTTCCATAAACAAGCTCCAAATCATGTTGAAATACAGAAATAAGCACTTTTCAAAAACAAGCTCAGAATCATGTTGAAATACAGAAATAAACACTTTTCAAAAACAAGTTCTAAATCATGTTTGATGCACTCTGTAAGTACATTTTATTTCTGTACTGTTTAATCAGGATGATAGGAACACTGTGGACAGTTTTCAGCAAGTTGCAACATTGAAATACAGAAATAAACACTTTTCCAAAAACAAGCTCTAAATCATGTTAAAAAACAGAAAAAACACTTTTCCATAAACAAACTCTAAATCATGTTGAAATACAGAAATAAGCACTTTTCAAAAACAAGCTCCAAATCATGTTTGTAATATAGAAATAAACACTTTTCCATAAACAAGCTCTAAATCATGTTTGATGCACTCTGTAAGTAAATTTTATTTCAGTACTGTTTAATCAGGATGATAGGAACACTTTGGACAGTTTACAGCAAGTTGCAACATTGAAATACAGAAATAAACACTTTTCCAAAAACAAGCTCCAAATCATGTTGAAATACAGAAATGAACACTTTTCCAAAAACAAGCTCCAAATCATGTTGAAATACAGAAATGAACACTTTTCCAAAAACAAGCTCTAAATCATGTTGAAAAACAGAAAAAACACTTTTCCATAAACAAGCTCTAAATCATGTTGAAATACAGAAATAGGCACTTTTCCAAAACAAGCTCCAAATCATGTTGAAATACAGAAATAAATTTTTTTCCATAAACAAATTCCAAATCATGTTGAAATACAGAAATAAACACTTTTCAAAAACAAGCTCCAAATCATGTTGGAATACAGAAATAAACACTTTTCCATAAACAAGCTCTAAATCATGTTTGATGCACTCTTTAAGTAAATTTTATTTCAGTACTGTTTAATCAGGATGGTAGGAACACTCTGGACAGTTTTCAGCAAGTTGCAACATTGAAATACAGAAATAAACACTTTTCCAAAAACAAGCTCTAAATCATGTTGAAAAACAGAAAAAAACGTTTTCCACAAACAAGCTCTAAATCATGTTGAAATACAGAAATAAGCACTTTTCAAAAACAAGCTCCAAATCATTTTGAAATACAGAAATAAACACTTTTCCATAAACAAGCTCTAAATCATGTTTGATGCACTCTGTAAGTAAATTTTATTTCAGTACTGTTTTATCAGGATGATAGGAACACTGTGGACAGTTTTCAGCAAGTTGCAACATTGAAATACAGAAATAAACACTTTTCCAAAAACAAGCTCTAAATCATGTTGAAAAACAGAAAAAACACTTTTCCATAAACAAGCTCTAAATCATGTTGAAATACATAAATAAACACTTTTCCATAAACAAGCTCTAAATCATGTTTGATGCACTCTGTAAGTAAATTTTATTTCAGTACTGTTTAATCAGGATGATAGGAACACTGTGGACAGTTTTCAGCAAGTTGCAACATTGAAATACAGAAATAAACACTTTTCCAAAAACAAGCTCTAAATCATGTTGAAACACAGAAATAAGCACTTTTCAAAAACAAGCTCCAAATCATGTTGAAATACAGAAATTTACACTTTTCCAAAAACAAGCTCCAAATCATGTTGAAATACAGAAATGAACACTTTTCCAAAACCAAGCTCCAAATCATGTTGAAATACAGAAATGAACACTTTTCCAAAAACAAGCTCCAAATCATGTTGAAATACAGAAATAAACACTTTTCCATAAACAAGCTCTAAATCATGTTTGATGCACTCTGTAAGTAAATTTTATTTCAGTACTGTTTAATCAGGATGATAGGAACACTGTGGACAGTTTAGGGCAAGTTGCAACATTGAAATACAGAAATAAACACTTTTCCAAAAACAAGCTCTAAATCAGGTTAAAAAACAGAAAAAACACTTTTCCATAAACAAGCTCTAAATCATGTTGAAATACAGAAATAAGCACTTTTCAAAAACAAGCTCCAAATCATGTTTGTCACGTTCCTGACCTATTTATGTTAGTAGTTATGTGTGTTAGTTGGTCAGGACGTGAGGTTGGGTGGGCATTCTATGTTTTCTGTTTCTGTGTTGGTTTTGGGTTGCCTGGTATGGCTCTTAATTAGAGGCAGGTGTTTGGCGTTCCTCTAATTAAGAGTCATATTTAGGTAGGCGTTGTCACAGTGTTCGTTGTGGGTGATTGTCTTCCGTGTCTGTATGTTATTTCGTACCACACGGGACTGTTTCGGTTTATGTAGTCTGTTTCCTATTCGTGCGTTCTTCGTGTCTATGTAAGTTCTCATGTTTAGGTCAGTCTACGTCGTTTGTTATTTTGTATCATTTCAAGTGTAGTTCGTGTTCGTTTTTTCGTCTTGTTTAATAAATATGTGTTCAAACTTCGCTGCGCCTTGGTTCCCTCAATACTCCTCCTTTTCCGAAGATGGAGAGGAGGAGGATCGCCGTTACAATGTTTGTAATATAGAAATAAACACTTTTCCATAAACAAGCTCTAAATCATGTTTGATGCACTCTGTAAGTAAATTTTATTTCAGTACTGTTTAATCAGGATGATAGGAACACTTTGGACAGTTTTCAGCAAGTTGCAACATTGAAATACAGAAATAAACACTTTTCCAAAAACAAGCTCTAAATCATGTTGAAACACAGAAATGAGCACTTTTCAAAAACAAGCTCCAAATCATGTTGAAATACAGAAATGAACACTTTTCTAAAAACAAGCTCCAAATCATGTTGAAATACAGAAATGAACACTTTTCCAAAAACAAGCTCTAAATCATGTTGAAAAACAGAAAAAACACTTTTCCATAAACAAGCTCTAAATCATGTTGAAATACAGAAATAGGCACTTTTCCAAAACAAGCTCCAAATCATGTTGAAATACAGAAATAAACACTTTTCAAAAACAAGCTCCAAATCATGTTGGAATACAGAAATGAACACTTTTCCATAAACAAGCTCTAAATCATGTTTGATGCACTCTTTAAGTAAATTTATTTCAGTACTGTTTAATCAGGATGGTAGGAACACTGTGGACAGTTTTCAGCAAGTTGCAACATTGAAATACAGAAATAAACACTTTTCCAAAAACAAGCTCTAAATCATGTTGAAAAACAGAAAAAAACGTTTTCCACAAACAAGCTCTAAATCATGTTGAAATACAGAAATAAGCACTTTTCAAAAACAAGCTCCAAATCATTTTGAAATACAGAAATAAACACTTTTCCATAAACAAGCTCTAAATCATGTTTGATGCACTCTGTAAGTAAATTTTATTTCAGTACTGTTTTATCAGGATGATAGGAACACTGTGGACAGTTTTCAGCAAGTTGCAACATTGAAATACAGAAATAAACACTTTTCCAAAAACAAGCTCAAAATCATGTTGAAAAACAGAAAAAACACTTTTCCATAAACAAGCTCTAAATCATGTTGTAATACAGAAATAAACACTTTTCCATAAACAAGCTCCAAATCATTTTGAAATACATAAACAAACACTTTTCCATAAACAAGCTCTAAATCATGTTTGATGCACTCTGTAAGTACGTTTTATTTCAGTACTGTTTAATCAGGATGATAGGAACACTGTGGACAGTTTTCAGCAAGTTGCAACATTGAAATACAGAAATAAACACTTTTCCAAAAACAAGCTCTAAATCATGTTGAAACACAGAAATAAGCACTTTTCAAAAACAAGCTCCAAATCATGTTGAAATACAGAAATTTACACTTTTCCAAAAACAAGCTCCAAATCATGTTGAAATACAGAAATTAACACTTTTCCATAAACAAGCTCCAAATCATGTTGAAATACAGAAATAAGCACTTTTCAAAAACAAGCTCCAAATCATGTTTGTAATATAGAAATAAACACTATTCCATAAACAAGCTCTAAATCATGTTTGATGCACTCTGTAAGTAAATTTTATTTCAGTACTGTTTAATCAGGATGATAGGAACACTGTGGACAGTTTTCAGCAAGTTGCAACATTGAAATACAGAAATAAACACTTTTCCAAAAACAAGCTCTAAATCATGTTGAAAAACAGAAAAAACACTTTTCCATAAACAAGCTCTAAATCATGTTGAAAAACAGAAAAAACACTTTTCCATAAACAAGCTCTAAATCATGTTGAAATACAGAAATAGGCACTTTTCAAAAACAAGCTCCAAATCATGTTGAAATACAGAAATAAACACTTTTCCATAAACAAGCTCTAAATCATGTTTGATGCACTCTGTAAGTAAATTTTATTTCCGTACTGTTTAATCAGGATGATAGCAACACTGTGGACAGTTTTCAGCAAGTTGCAACATTGAAATACAGAAAAAACACTTTTCCATAAACAAGCTCTAAATCATGTTGAAATACAGAAATAAGCACTTTTCAAAAACAAGCTCCAAATCATGTTTGTAATATAGAAATAAACACTTTTCCATAAACAAGCTCTAAATCATGTTTGATGCACTCTGTAAGTAAATTTTATTTCAGTACTGTTTAATCAGGATGATAGGAACACTTTGGACAGTTTTCAGCAAGTTGCAACATTGAAATACAGAAATAAACACTTTTCCAAAAACAAGCTCTAAATCATGTTGAAACACAGAAATAAGCACTTTTCAAAAACAAGCTCCAAATCATGTTGAAATACAGAAATTTACACTTTTCCAAAAACAAGCTCCAAATCATGTTGAAATACAGACATGAACACTTTTCCAAAACCAAGCTCCAAATCATGTTGAAATACAGAAATGAACACTTTTCCAAAAACAAGCTCCAAATCATGTTGAAATACAGAAATAAACACTTTTCCATAAACAAGCTCTAAATCATGTTTGATGCACTCTGTAAGTAAATTTTATTTCAGTACTGTTTAATCAGGATGATAGGAACACTGTGGACAGTTTTCAGCAAGTTGCAACATTGAAATACAGAAATAGACACTTTTCCAAAAACAAGCTCTAAATCATGTTGAAAAACAGAAAAAACACTTTTCCATAAACAAGCTCTAAATCAGGTTGAAAAACAGAAAAAACACTTTTCCATAAACAAGCTCTAAATCATGTTGAAATACAGAAATAGGCACTTTTCAAAAACAAGCTCCAAATCATGTTGGAATACAGAAATAAACACTTTTCCATAAACAAGCTCTAAATCATGTTTGATGCACTCTTTAAGTAAATTTTATTTCAGTACTGTTTAATCAGGATGGTAGGAACACTGTGGACAGTTTTCAGCAAGTTGCAACATTGAAATACAGAAATAAACACTTTTCCAAAAACAAGCTCTAAATCATGTTGAAACACAGAAATGAGCACTTTTCAAAAACAAGCTCCAAATCATGTTGAAATACAGAAATGAACACTTTTCCAAAAACAAGCTCTAAATCATGTTGAAAAACAGAAAAAACACTTTTCCATAAACAAGCTCTAAATCATGTTGAAATACAGAAATAAACACTTTTCCATAAACAAGCTCCAAATCATTTTGAAATACATAAATAAACACTTTTCCATAAACAAGCTCTAAATCATGTTTGATGCACTCTGTAAGTAAATTTTATTTCAGTACTGTTTAATCAGGACGATAGGAACACTGTGGACAGTTTTCAGCAAGTTGCAACATTGAAATACAGAAATAAACACTTTTCCAAAAACAAGCTCTAAATCATGTTGAAACACAGAAAAAAGCACTTTTCAAAAACAAGCTCCAAATCATGTTGAAATACAGAAATGAACACTTTTCCAAAAACAAGCTCCAAATCATGTTGAAATACAGAAATGAACACTTTTCCAAAAACAAGCTCCAAATCATGTTGAAATACAGAAATAAACACTTTTCCATAAACAAGCTCTAAATCATGTTTGATGCACTCTGTAAGTAAATTTTATTTCAGTACTGTTTAATCAGGATGATAGGAACACTGTGGACAGTTTTCAGCAAGTTGCAACATTGAAATACAGAAATAAACATTTTTCCAAAAACAAGCTCTAAATCATGTTGAAAAACAGAAAAAACACTTTTCCATAAACAAGCTCCAAATCATGTTGAAAAACAGAAAAAACACTTTTCCATAAACAAGCTCTAAATCATGTTGAAATACAGAAATAGGCACTTTTCAAAAACAAGCTCCAAATCATGTTGAAATACAGAAATAAACACTTTTCCAAAAACAAGCTCCAAATCATGTTGAAATACATAAATAAACACTTTTCCATAAACAAGCTCTAAATCATGTTTGATGCACTCTGTAAGTAAATTTTATTTCAGTACTGTTTAATCAGGATGATAGGAACACTGTGGACAGTTTTCAGCATTTTGCAACATTGAAATACAGAAATAAACACTTTTCCAAAAACAAGCTCTAAATCATGTTGAAACACAGAAATAAGCACTTTTCAAAAACAAGCTCCAAATCATTTTGAAATACAGAAATGAACACTTTTCCAAAAACAAGCTCCAAATCATGTTGAAATACAGAAATGAACACTTTTCCAAAAACAAGCTCCAAATCATGTTGAAATACAGAAATAAACACTTTTCCATAAACAAGCTCTAAATCATGTTTGATGAACTCTATAAGTAAATTGTATTTCAGTACTGTTTAATCAGGATGATAGGAACACTGTGGACAGTTTTAAGCAAGTTGCAACATTGAAATACAGAAATAAACACTTTTCCAAAAACAAGCTCTAAATCATGTTGAAAAACAGAAAAAACACTTTTCAAAAACAAGCTCTAAATCATGTTGAAAAACAGAAAAAACACTTTTCCATAAACAAGCTCTAAATCATGTTGAAATACAGAAATAGGCACTTTTCAAAAACAAGCTCCAAAACATGTTGAAATACAGAAATAAACACTTTTCCATAAACAAGCTCTAAATCATGTTTGATGCACTCTGTAAGTACATTTTATTTCTGTACTGTTTAATCAGGATGATAGGAACACTGTGGACAGTTTTCAGCAAGTTGCAACATTGAAATACAGAAATAAACACTTTTCCAAAAACAAGCTCTAAATCATGTTGAAATAGAGAAATTTACACATTTTCCAAAAACAAGCTCCAAATCATGTTGAAATACAGAAATGAACACTTTTCCAAAAACAAGCTCCAAATCATGTTGGAATACAGAAATAAGCACTTTTCAAAAACAAGCTCCAAATCATGTTGAAATACAGAAATAAACACTTTTCAAAAACAAGCTCCAAATCATGTTGAAATACAGAAATAAACACTTTTCCATAAACAAGCTCTAAATCATGTTTGATGAACTCTATAAGTAAATTGTATTTCAGTACTGTTTAATCAGGATGATAGGAACACTGTGGACAGTTTTCAGCAAGTTGCAACATTGAAATACAGAAAGAAACACTTTTCCAAAAACAAGCTCTAAATCATGTTGAAAAACAGAAAAAAACGTTTTCCACAAACAAGCTCTAAATCATGTTGAAACACAGAAATAAGCACTTTTCAAAAACAAGCTCCAAATCATGTTGAAATAGAGAAATTTAAACTTTTCCAAAAACAAGCTCCAAATCATGTTGAAATACAGAAATGAACACTTTTCCAAGAACAAGCTCCAAATCATGTTGAAATACAGAAATGAACACTTTTCAAAAACAAGCTCCAAATCATGTTGAAATACAGAAATAAACACTTTTCCATAAACAAGCTCCAAATCATGTTGAAAAACAGAAAAAACATTTTTCCATAAACAAGCTCTAAATCATGTTGAAATACAGAAATAGGCACTTTTCAAAAACAAGCTCCAAATCATGTTGAAATACAGAAATGAACACTTTTCCAAAAACAAGCTCCAAATCATGTTGAAATACAGAAATAAACACTTTTCCATAAACAAGCTCTAAATCATGTTTGATGCACCCTGTAAGTAAATTTTATTTCAGTACTGTTTTATCAGGATGATAGCAACACTGTGGACAGTTTTCAGCAAGTTGCAACATTGAAATACAGAAATAAACACTTTTCCAAAAACAAGCTCTAAATCATGTTGAAACACAGAAATAAGCACTTTTCAAAAACAAGCTCCAAATCATGTTGAAATAGAGAAATTTACACTTTTCCAAAAACAAGCTCCAAATCATGTTGAAATACAGAAATAAACACTTTTCCATAAACAAGCTCTAAATCATGTTTGATGCACTCTGTAAGTAAATTTTATTTCAGTACTGTTTAATCAGGATGGTAGGAACACTGTGGACAGTTTTCAGCAAGTTGCAACATTGAAATACAGAAATAAACACTTTTCCAAAAACAAGCTCTAAATCATGTTGAAAACAGAAAAAACAGTTTTCCATAAACAAACTCTAAATCATGTTGAAATACAGAAATAGGCACTTTTCAAAAACAAGCTCCAAATCATGTTGAAATACAAAAATAAACACTTTTCCATAAACAAGCTCTAAATCATGTTTGATGCACTCTGTAAGTAAATTTTATTTCAGTACTGTTTTATCAGGATGATAGGAACACTGTGGACAGTTTTCAGCAAGTTGCAACATTGAAATACAGAAATAAACACTTTTCCAAAAACAAGCTCTAAATCATGTTGAAACACAGAAATAAGCACTTTTCAAAAACAAGCTCCAAATCATGTTGAAATAGAGAAATTTACACTTTTCCAAAAACAAGCTCCAAATCATGTTGAAATACAGAAATGAACACTTTTCCAGAAACAAGCTCCAAATCATGTTGAAACACAGAAATAAGCACTTTTCAAAAACAAGCTCCAAATCATGTTGAAATAGAGAAATTTACACTTTTCCAAAAACAAGCTCCAAATCATGTTGAAATACAGAAATGAACACTTTTCCAAGAACAAGCTCCAAATCATGTTGAAATACAGAAATAAACACTTTTCCATAAACAAGCTCTAAATCATGTTGAAATACAGAAATAGGCACTTTTCAAAAACAAGCTCCAAATCATGTTGAAATACAGAAATAAACACTTTTCCATAAACAAGCTCTTAATCATGTTTGATGCACCCTGTAAGTAAATTTTATTTCAGTACTGTTTTATCAGGATGATAGGAACACTGTGGACAGTTTTCAGCAAGTTGCAACATTGAAATACAGAAATAAACACTTTTCCAAAAACATGCTCATCATGTTGAAACACAGAAATAAGCACTTTTCAAAAACAAGCTCCAAATCATGTTGAAATAGAGAAATTTACACTTTTCCAAAAACAAGCTCCAAATCATGTTGAAATACAGAAATGAACACTTTTCCAAAAACAAGCTCTAAATCATGTTTGATGCACCCTGTAAGTAAATTTTATTTCAGTACTGTTTTATCAGGATGATAGGAACACTGTGGACAGTTTTCAGCAAGTTGCAACATTGAAATACAGAAATAAACACTTTTCCAAAAACAAGCTCTAAATCATGTTGAAACACAGAAATAAGCACTTTTCAAAAACAAGCTCCAAATCATGTTGAAATACAGAAATAAACACTTTTCCATAAACAAGCTCTAAATCATGTTTGATGCACTCTGTAAGTAAATTTTATTTCAGTACTGTTTAATCAGGATGGTAGGAACACTGTGGACAGTTTTCAGCAAGTTGCAACATTGAAATACAGAAATAAACACTTTTCCAAAAACAAGCTCTCAATCATGTTGAAAAACAGAAAAAACAGTTTTCCATAAACAAGCTCTAAATCATGTTTGATACACTCTGTAAGTAAATTTTATTTCAGTACTGTTTTATCAGGATGATAGGAACACTGTGGACAGTTTTCAGCAAGTTGCAACATTGAAATACAGAAATAAACACTTTTCCAAAAACAAGCTCTAAATCATGTTGAAACACAGAAATAAGCACTTTTCAAAAACAAGCTCCAAATCATGTTGAAATAGAGAAATTTACACTTTTCCAAAAACAAGCTCCAAATCATGTTGAAATACAGAAATGAACACTTTTCCAGAAACAAGCTCCAAATCATGTTGAAATACAGAAATAAACACTTTTCCATAAACAAGCTCTAAATCATGTTTGATGCACCCTGTAAGTAAATTTTTTTTCAGTACTGTTTTATCAGGATGATAGGAACACTGTGGACAGTTTTCAGCAAGTTGCAACATTGAAATACAGAAATAAACACTTTTCCAAAAACAAGCTCTAAATCATGTTGAAACACAGAAATAAGCACTTTTCAAAAACAAGCTCCAAATCATGTTGAAATACAGAAATAAACACTTTTCCATAAACAAGCTCTAAATCATGTTTGATGCACTCTGTAAGTAAATTTTATTTCAGTACTGTTTAATCAGGATGGTAGGAACACTGTGGACAGTTTTCAGCAAGTTGCAACATTGAAATACAGAAAAAACACTTTTCCATAAACAAGCTCTAAATCATGTTGAAATACAGAAATAGGCACTTTTCAAAAACAAGCTCCAAATCATGTTGAAATACAGAAATAAACACTTTTCCAAAAACAAGCTCCAAATCATGTTGAAATACAGAAATGAACACTTTTCCAAAAACAAGCTCCAAATCATGTTGAAATACAGAAATAAACACTTTTCCATAAACAAGCTCTAAATCATGTTTGATGCACCCTGTAAGTAAATTTTATTTCAGTACTGTTTTATCAGGATGATAGGAACACTGTGGACAGTTTTCAGCAAGTTGCAACATTGAAATACAGAAATAAACACTTTTCCAAAAACATGCTCATCATGTTGAAACACAGAAATAAGCACTTTTCAAAAACAAGCTCCAAATCATGTTGAAATAGAGAAATTTACACTTTTCCAAAAACAAGCTCCAAATCATGTTGAAATACAGAAATGAACACTTTTCCAAAAACAAGCTCTAAATCATGTTTGATGCACCCTGTAAGTAAATTTTATTTCAGTACTGTTTTATCAGGATGATAGGAACACTGTGGACAGTTTTCAGCAAGTTGCAACATTGAAATACAGAAATAAACACTTTTCCAAAAACAAGCTCTAAATCATGTTGAAACACAGAAATAAGCACTTTTCAAAAACAAGCTCCAAATCATGTTGAAATAGAGAAATTTACACTTTTCCAAAAACAAGCTCCAAATCATGTTGAAATACAGAAATAAACACTTTTCCATAAACAAGCTCTAAATCATGTTTGATGCACTCTGTAAGTAAATTTTATTTCAGTACTGTTTTATCAGGATGATAGGAACACTGTGGACAGTTTTCAGCAAGTTGCAACATTGAAATACAGAAATAAACACTTTTCCAAAAACAAGCTCTAAATCATGTTGAAACACAGAAATAAGCACTTTTCAAAAACAAGCTCCAAATCATGTTGAAATAGAGAAATTTACACTTTTCCAAAAACAAGCTCCAAATCATGTTGAAATACAGAAATGAACCCTTTTCCAGAAACAAGCTCCAAATCATGTTGAAATACAGAAATAAACACTTTTCCATAAACAAGCTCTAAATCATGTTTGATGCACCCTGTAAGTAAATTTTATTTCAGTACTGTTTTATCAGGATGATAGGAACACTGTGGACAGTTTTCAGCAAGTTGCAACATTGAAATACAGAAATAAACACTTTTCCAAAAACAAGCTCTAAATCATGTTGAAACACAGAAATAAGCACTTTTCAAAAACAAGCTCCAAATCATGTTGAAATAGAGAAATTTACACTTTTCCAAAAACAAGCTCCAAATCATGTTGAAATACAGAAATAAACACTTTTCCATAAACAAGCTCTAAATCATGTTTGATGCACTCTGTAAGTCAATTTTATTTCAGTACTGTTTAATCAGGATGGTAGGAACACTGTGGACAGTTTTCAGCAAGTTGCAACATTGAAATACAGAAATAAACACTTTTCCAAAAACAAGCTCTAAATCATGTTGAAAAACAGAAAAAAAAGTTTTCCATAAACAAGCTCTAAATCATGTTGAAATACAGAAATAGGAACTTTTCAAAAACAAGCTCCAAATCATGTTGAAATACAGAAATAAACACTTTTCCATAAACAAGCTCTAAATCATGTTTGATGCACTCTGTAAGTAAATTTTATTTCAGTACTGTTTTATCAGGATGATAGGAACACTGTGGACAGTTTTCAGCAAGTTGCAACATTGAAATACAGAAATAAACACTTTTCCAAAAACAAGCTCTAAATCATGTTGAAAAACAGAAAAAACAGTTTTCCATAAACAAGCTCTAAATCATGTTGAAATACAGAAATAGGCACTTTTCAAAAACAAGCTCCAAATCATGTTGAAATACAGAAATAAACACTTTTCCATAAACAAGCTCTAAATCATGTTGAAATACAGAAATAGGCACTTTTCAAAAACAAGCTCCAAATCATGTTGAAATACAGAAATAAACACTTTTCCAAAAACAAGCTCCAAATCATGTTGAAATACAGAAATGAACACTTTTCCAAAAACAAGCTCCAAATCATGTTGAAATACAGAAATAAACACTTTTCCATAAACAAGCTCTAAATCATGTTTGATGCACCCTGTAAGTAAATTTTATTTCAGTACTGTTTTATCAGGATGATAGGAACACTGTGGACAGTTTTCAGCAAGTTGCAACATTGAAATGCAGAAATAAACACTTTTCCAAAAACATGCTCTAAATCATGTTGAAACACAGAAATAAGCACTTTTCAAAAACAAGCTCCAAATCATGTTGAAATAGAGAAATTTACACTTTTCCAAAAACAAGCTCCAAATCATGTTGAAATACAGAAATGAACACTTTTCAAAAACAAGCTCTAAATCATGTTTGATGCACCCTGTAAGTAAATTTTATTTCAGTACTGTTTTATCAGGATGATAGGAACACTGTGGACAGTTTTCAGCAAGTTGCAACATTGAAATACAGAAATAAACACTTTTCCAAAAACAAGCTCTAAATCATGTTGAAACACAGAAATAAGCACTTTTCAAAAACAAGCTCCAAATCATGTTGAAATAGAGAAATTTACACTTTTCCAAAAACAAGCTCCAAATCATGTTGAAATACAGAAATAAACACTTTTCCATAAACAAGCTCTAAATCATGTTTGATGCACTCTGTAAGTAAATTTTATTTCAGTACTGTTTAATCAGGATGGTAGGAACACTGTGGACAGTTTTCAGCAAGTTGCAACATTGAAATACAGAAATAAACACTTTTCCAAAAACAAGCTCTAAATCATGTTGAAAAACAGAAAAAACAGTTTTCCATAAACAAGCTCTAAATCATGTTGAAATACAGAAATAGGCACTTTTCAAAAACAAGCTCCAAAGCATGTTGAAATACAAAAATAAACACTTTTCCATAAACAAGCTCTAAATCATGTTTGATGCACTCTGTAAGTAAATTTTATTTCAGTACTGTTTTATCAGGATGATAGGAACACTGTGGACAGTTTTCAGCAAGTTGCAACATTGAAATACAGAAATAAACACTTTTCCAAAAAAAAGCTCTAAATCATGTTGAAACACAGAAATAAGCACTTTTCAAAAACAAGCTCCAAATCATGTTGAAATAGAGAAATTTACACTTTTCCAAAAACAAGCTCCAAATCATGTTGAAATACAGAAATGAACACTTTTCCAGAAACAAGCTCCAAATCATGTTGAAATACAGAAATAAACACTTTTCCATAAACAAGCTCTAAATCATGTTTGATGCACTCTGTAAGTAAATTTTATTTCAGTACTGTTTTATCAGGATGATAGGAACACTGTGGACAGTTTTCAGCAAGTTGCAACATTGAAATACAGAAATAAACACTTTTCCAAAAACAAGCTCTAAATCATGTTGAAAAACAGAAAAAACAGTTTTCCATAAACAAGCTCTAAATCATGTTGAAATACAGAAATAGGCACTTTTCAAAAACAAGCTCCAAATCATGTTGAAATACAGAAATAAACACTTTTCCATAAACAAGCTCTAAATCATGTTGAAATACAGAAATAGGCACTTTTCAAAAACAAGCTCCAAATCATGTTGAAATACAGAAATAAACACTTTTCCATAAACAAGCTCTAAATCATGTTTGATGCACCCTGTAAGTAAATTTTATTTCAGTACTGTTTTATCAGGATGATAGGAACACTGTGGACAGTTTTCAGCAAGTTGCAACATTGAAATGCAGAAATAAACACTTTTCCAAAAACATGCTCTAAATCATGTTGAAACACAGAAATAAGCACTTTTCAAAAACAAGCTCCAAATCATGTTGAAATAGAGAAATTTACACTTTTCCAAAAACAAGCTCCAAATCATGTTGAAATACAGAAATGAACACTTTTCAAAAACAAGCTCTAAATCATGTTTGATGCACCCTGTAAGTAAATTTTATTTCAGTACTGTTTTATCAGGATGATAGGAACACTGTGGACAGTTTTCAGCAAGTTGCAACATTGAAATACAGAAATAAACACTTTTCCAAAAACAAGCTCTAAATCATGTTGAAACACAGAAATAAGCACTTTTCAAAAACAAGCTCCAAATCATGTTGAAATAGAGAAATTTACACTTTTCCAAAAACAAGCTCCAAATCATGTTGAAATACAGAAATAAACACTTTTCCATAAACAAGCTCTAAATCATGTTTGATGCACTCTGTAAGTAAATTTTATTTCAGTACTGTTTAATCAGGATGGTAGGAACACTGTGGACAGTTTTCAGCAAGTTGCAACATTGAAATACAGAAATAAACACTTTTCCAAAAACAAGCTCTAAATCATGTTGAAAAACAGAAAAAACAGTTTTCCATAAACAAGCTCTAAATCATGTTGAAATACAGAAATAGGCACTTTTCAAAAACAAGCTCCAAAGCATGTTGAAATACAAAAATAAACACTTTTCCATAAACAAGCTCTAAATCATGTTTGATGCACTCTGTAAGTAAATTTTATTTCAGTACTGTTTAATCAGGATGGTAGGAACACTGTGGACAGTTTTCAGCAAGTTGCAACATTGAAATACAGAAATAAACACTTTTCCAAAAACAAGCTCTAAATCATGTTGAAACACAGAAATAAGCACTTTTCAAAAACAAGCTCCAAATCATGTTGAAATAGAGAAATTTACACTTTTCCAAAAACAAGCTCCAAATCATGTTGAAATACAGAAATGAACACTTTTCCAGAAACAAGCTCCAAATCATGTTGAAATACAGAAATAAACACTTTTCCATAAACAAGCTCTAAATCATGTTTGATGCACTCTGTAAGTAAATTTTATTTCAGTACTGTTTTATCAGGATGATAGGAACACTGTGGACAGTTTTCAGCAAGTTGCAACATTGAAATACAGAAATAAACACTTTTCCAAAAACAAGCTCTAAATCATGTTGAAAAACAGAAAAAACAGTTTTCCATAAACAAGCTCTAAATCATGTTGAAATACAGAAATAGGCACTTTTCAAAAACAAGCTCCAAATCATGTTGAAATACAGAAATAAACACTTTTCCATAAACAAGCTCTAAATCATGTTGAAATACAGAAATAGGCACTTTTCAAAAACAAGCTCCAAATCATGTTGAAATACAGAAATAAACACTTTTCCAAAAACAAGCTCCAAATCATGTTGAAATACAGAAATGAACACTTTTCCAAAAACAAGCTCCAAATCATGTTGAAATACAGAAATAAACACTTTTCCATAAACAAGCTCTAAATCATGTTTGATGCACCCTGTAAGTAAATTTTATTTCAGTACTGTTTTATCAGGATGATAGGAACACTGTGGACAGTTTTCAGCAAGTTGCAACATTGAAATGCAGAAATAAACACTTTTCCAAAAACATGCTCTAAATCATGTTGAAACACAGAAATAAGCACTTTTCAAAAACAAGCTCCAAATCATGTTGAAATAGAGAAATTTACACTATTCCAAAAACAAGCTCCAAATCATGTTGAAATACAGAAATGAACACTTTTCAAAAACAAGCTCTAAATCATGTTTGATGCACCCTGTAAGTAAATTTTATTTCAGTACTGTTTTATCAGGATGATAGGAACACTGTGGACAGTTTTCAGCAAGTTGCAACATTGAAATACAGAAATAAACACTTTTCCAAAAACAAGCTCTAAATCATGTTGAAACACAGAAATAAGCACTTTTCAAAAACAAGCTCCAAATCATGTTGAAATAGAGAAATTTACACTTTTCCAAAAACAAGCTCCAAATCATGTTGAAATACAGAAATAAACACTTTTCCATAAACAAGCTCTAAATCATGTTTGATGCACTCTGTAAGTAAATTTTATTTCAGTACTGTTTAATCAGGATGGTAGGAACACTGTGGACAGTTTTCAGCAAGTTGCAACATTGAAATACAGAAATAAACACTTTTCCAAAAACAAGCTCTAAATCATGTTGAAAAACAGAAAAAACAGTTTTCCATAAACAAGCTCTAAATCATGTTGAAATACAGAAGTAGGCACTTTTCAAAAACAAGCTCCAAAGCATGTTGAAATACAAAAATAAACACTTTTCCATAAACAAGCTCTAAATCATGTTTGATGCACTCTGTAAGTAAATTTTATTTCAGTACTGTTTTATCAGGATGATAGGAACACTGTGGACAGTTTTCAGCAAGTTGCAACATTGAAATACAGAAATAAACACTTTTCCAAAAAAAAGCTCTAAATCATGTTGAAACACAGAAATAAGCACTTTTCAAAAACAAGCTCCAAATCATGTTGAAATAGAGAAATTTACACTTTTCCAAAAACAAGCTCCAAATCATGTTGAAATACAGAAATGAACACTTTTCCAGAAACAAGCTCCAAATCATGTTGAAATACAGAAATAAACACTTTTCCATAAACAAGCTCTAAATCATGTTTGATGCACCCTGTAAGTAAATTTTATTTCTGTACTGTTTAATCAGGATGGTAGGAACACTGTGGACAGTTTTCAGCAAGTTGCAACATTGAAATACAGAAATAAACACTTTTCCAAAAACAAGCTCTAAATCATGTTGAAAAACAGAAAAAACTGTTTTCCATAAACAAGCTCTAAATCATGTTGAAATACAGAAATAGGCACTTTTCAAAAACAAGCTCCAAATCATGTTGAAATACAGAAATAAACACTTTTCCATAAACAAGCTCTAAATCATGTTTGATGCACTCTGTAAGTAAATTTTATTTCAGTACTGTTTTATCAGGATGATAGGAACACTGTGGACAGTTTTCAGCAAGTTGCAACATTGAAATACAGAAATAAACACTTTTCCAAAAACAAGCTCTAAATCATGTTGAAAAACAGAAAAAACAGTTTTCCGTAAACAAGCTCTAAATCATGTTGAAATACAGAAATAGGCACTTTTCAAAAACAAGCTCCAAATCATGTTGAAATACAGAAATAAACACTTTTCCATAAACAAGCTCTAAATCATGTTTGATGCACTCTGTAAGTAAATTTTATTTCAGTAATGTTTTATCAGGATGATAGGAACACTGTGGACAGTTTTCAGCAAGTTGCAACATTGAAATACAGAAATAAACACTTTTCCAAAAACAAGCTCTAAATCATGTTGAAAAACAGAAAAAACAGTTTTCCATAAACAAGCTCTAAATCATGTTGAAATACAGAAATAGGCACTTTTCAAAAACAAGCTCCAAATCATGTTGAAATACAGAAATAAACACTTTTCCATAAACAAGCTCTAAATCATGTTTGATGCACTCTGTAAGTAAATTTTATTTCAGTACTGTTTTATCAGGATGATACGAACACTGTGGACAGTTTTCAGCAAGTTGCAACATTGAAATACAGAAATAAACACTTTTCCAAAAACAAGCTCTAAATTTGTTGAAACACAGAAATAAGCACTTTTCAAAAACAAGCTCCAAATCATGTTGAAATAGAGGAATTTACACTTTTCCAAAAACAAGCTCCAAATCATGTTGAAATACAGAAATGAACACTTTTCCAGAAACAAGCTCCAAATCATGTTGAAATACAGAAATAAACACTTTTCCATAAACAAGCTCTAAATCATGTTTGATGCACCCTGTAAGTAAATTTTATTTCAGTACTGTTTTATCAGGATGATAGGAACACTGTGGACAGTTTTCAGCAAGTTGCAACATTGAAATACAGAAATAAACACTTTTCCAAAAACAAGCTCTAAATCATGTTGAAACACAGAAATAAGCACTTTTCAAAAACAAGCTCCAAATCATGTTGAAATAGAGAAATTTACACTTTTCCAAAAACAAGCTCCAAATCATGTTGAAATACAGAAATAAACACTTTTCCATAAACAAGCTCTAAATCATGTTTGATGCACTCTGTAAGTAAATTTTATTTCAGTACTGTTTAATCAGGATGGTAGGAACACTGTGGACAGTTTTCAGCAAGTTGCAACATTGAAATACAGAAATAAACACTTTTCCAAAAACAAGCTCTAAATCATGTTGAAAAACAGAAAAAACAGTTTTCCATAAACAAGCTCTAAATCATGTTGAAATACAGAAATAGGCACTTTTCAAAAACAAGCTCCAAATCATGTTGAAATACAGAAATAAACACTTTTCCATAAACAAGCTCTAAATCATGTTTGATGCACTCTGTAAGTAAATTTTATTTCAGTAATGTTTTATCAGGATGATAGGAACACTGTGGACAGTTTTCAGCAAGTTGCAACATTGAAATACAGAAATAAACACTTTTCCAAAAACAAGCTCTAAATCATGTTGAAAAACAGAAAAAACAGTTTTCCATAAACAAGCTCTAAATCATGTTGAAATACAGAAATAGGCACTTTTCAAAAACAAGCTCCAAATCATGTTGAAATACAGAAATAAACACTTTTCCATAAACAAGCTCTAAATCATGTTTGATGCACTCTGTAAGTAAATTTTATTTCAGTACTGTTTTATCAGGATGATACGAACCTTGTGGACAGTTTTCAGCAAGTTGCAACATTGAAATACAGAAATAAACACTTTTCCAAAAACAAGCTCTAAATCATGTTGAAACACAGAAATAAGCACTTTTCAAAAACAAGCTCCAAATCATGTTGAAATAGAGGAATTTACACTTTTCCAAAAACAAGCTCCAAATCATGTTGAAATACAGAAATGAACACTTTTCCAGAAACAAGCTCCAAATCATGTTGAAATACAGAAATAAACACTTTTCCATAAACAAGCTCTAAATCATGTTTGATGCACCCTGTAAGTAAATTTTATTTCAGTACTGTTTTATCAGGATGATAGGAACACTGTGGACAGTTTTCAGCAAGTTGCAACATTGAAATACAGAAATAAACACTTTTCCAAAAACAAGCTCTAAATCATGTTGAAAAACAGAAAAAACTGTTTTCCATAAACAAGCTCTAAATCATGTTGAAATACAGAAATAGGCACTTTTCAAAAACAAGCTCCAAATCATGTTGAAATACAGAAATAAACACTTTTCCAAAAACAAGCTCTAAATCATGTTTGATGCACCCTGTAAGTAAATTTTATTTCAGTACTGTTTTATCAGGATGATAGGAACACTGTGGACAGTTTTCAGCAAGTTGCAACATTGAAATACAGAAATAAACACTTTTCCAAAAACAAGCTCTAAATCATGTTGAAACACAGAAATAAGCACTTTTCAAAAACAAGCTCCAAATCATGTTGAAATAGAGAAATTTACACTTTTCCAAAAACAAGCTCCAAATCATGTTGAAATGCAGAAATAAACACTTTTCCAGAAACAAGCTCTAAATCATGTTTGATGCACCCTGTAAGTAAATTTTATTTCAGTACTGTTTTATCAGAATGATAGGAACACTGTGGACAGTTTTCAGCAAGTTGCAACATTGAAATACAGAAATAAACACTTTTCCAAAAACAAGCTCCAAATCATGTTGAAATACAGAAATGAACACTTTTCCAAAAACAAGCTCCAAATCATGTTGAAACACAGAAATAAGCACTTTTCAAAAACAAGCTCCAAATCATGTTGAAATACAGAAATAAACACTTTTCCATAAAGAAGCTCTAAATAATGTTTGATGCACTCTGTAAGTACGTTTTATTTCAGTACTGTTTTATCAGGATGATAGGAACACTGTGGACAGTTTTCAGCAAGTTGCAACATTGAAATACAGAAATAAACACTTTTCAAAAACAAGCTCCAAATCATGTTGAAATAGAGAAATTTACACTTTTCCAAAAACAAGCTCCAAATCATGTTGAAATGCAGAAATAAACACTTTTCCATAAACAAGCTCTAAATCATGTTTGATGCACTCTGTAAGTAAATTGTATTTCAGTACTGTTTAATCAGGATGGTAGGAACACTGTGGACAGTTTTCAGCAAGTTGCAACATTGAAATACAGAAATAAACACTTTTCCAAAAACAAGCTCTAAATCATGTTGAAAAACAGAAAAAACAGTTTTCCATAAACAAGCTCTAAATCATGTTGAAATACAGAAATAGGCACTTTTCAAAAACAAGCTCCAAATCATGTTGAAATAGAGAAATTTACACTTTTCCAAAAACAAGCTCCAAATCATGTTGAAATACAGAAATGAACACTTTTCCAAAAACAAGCTCTAAATCATGTTTGATGCACCCTGTAAGTAAATTTTATTTCAGTACTGTTGCATCAGGATGATAGGAACACTGTGGACAGTTTTCAGCAAGTTGCAACATTGAAATACAGAAATAAACACTTTTCCAAAAACAAGCTCTAAATCATGTTGAAACACAGAAATAAGCACTTTTCAAAAACAAGCTCCAAATCATGTTGAAATACAGAAATGAACACTTTTCCAAAAACAAGCTCCAAATCATGTTGAAATACAGAAATGAACACTTTTCCAAAAACAAGCTCTAAATCATGTTTGATGCACCCTGTAAGTAAATTTTATTTCAGTACTGTTTTATCAGGATGATAGGAACACTGTGGACAGTTTTCAGCAAGTTGCAACATTGAAATACAGAAATAAACACTTTTCCAAAAACAAGCTCTAAATCATGTTGAAACACAGAAATAAGCACTTTTCAAAAACAAGCTCCAAATCATGTTGAAATAGAGAAATTTACACTTTTCCGAAAAACAAGCTCCAAATCATGTTGAAATACAGAAATAAACACTTTTCCATAAACAAGCTCTAAATCATGTTTGATGCACCCTGTAAGTAAATTTTATTTCAGTACTGTTTTATCAGGATGATAGGAACACTGTGGACAGTTTTCAGCAAGTTGCAACATTGAAATACAGAAATAAACACTTTTCCAAAAACAAGCTCTAAATCATGTTGAAACACAGAAATAAGCACTTTTCAAAAACAAGCTCCAAATCATGTTGAAATAGAGAAATTTACACTTTTCCAAAAACAAGCTCCAAATCATGTTGAAATACAGAAATGAACACTTTTCCAAAAACAAGCTCTAAATCATGTTTGATGCACCCTGTAAGTAAATTTTATTTCAGTACTGTTTTATCAGGATGATAGGAACACTGTGGACAGTTTTCAGCAAGTTGCAACATTGAAATACAGAAATAAACACTTTTCCAAAAACAAGCTCTAAATCATGTTGAAACACAGAAATAAGCACTTTTCAAAAACAAGCTCCAAATCATGTTGAAATAGAGAAATTTACACTTTTCCAAAAACAAGCTCCAAATCATGTTGAAATGCAGAAATAAACACTTTTCCAGAAACAAGCTCTAAATCATGTTTGATGCACCCTGTAAGTAAATTTTATTTCAGTACTGTTTTATCAGAATGATAGGAACACTGTGGACAGTTTTCAGCAAGTTGCAACATTGAAATACAGAAATAAACACTTTTCCAAAAACAAGCTCCAAATCATGTTGAAATACAGAAATGAACACTTTTCCAAAAACAAGCTCCAAATCATGTTGAAACACAGAAATAAGCACTTTCAAAAACAAGCTCCAAATCATGTTGAAATACAGAAATAAACACTTTTCCATAAACAAGCTCTAAATAATGTTTGATGTACTCTGTAAGTACGTTTTATTTCAGTACTGTTTTATCAGGATGATAGGAACACTGTGGACAAGTTTTCAGCAAGTTGCAACATTGAAATACAGAAATAAACACTTTTCCAAAAACAAGCTCTAAATCATGTTGAAACACAGAAATAAGCACTTTTCAAAAACAAGCTCCAAATCATGTTGAAATAGAGAAATTTACACTTTTCCAAAAACAAGCTCCAAATCATGTTGAAATGCAGAAATAAACACTTTTCCAGAAACAAGCTCTAAATCATGTTTGATGCACCCTGTAAGTAAATTTTATTTCAGTACTGTTTTATCAGAATGATAGGAACACTGTGGACAGTTTTCAGCAAGTTGCAACATTGAAATACAGAAATAAACACTTTTCCAAAAACAAGCTCCAAATCATGTTGAAATACAGAAATGAACACTTTTCCAAAAACAAGCTCCAAATCATGTTGAAACACAGAAATAAGCACTTTTCAAAAACAAGCTCCAAATCATGTTGAAATACAGAAATAAACACTTTTCCATAAACAAGCTCTAAATAATGTTTGATGCACTCTGTAAGTACGTTTTATTTCAGTACTGTTTTATCAGGATGATAGGAACACTGTGGACAGTTTTCAGCAAGTTGCAACATTGAAATACAGAAATAAACACTTTTCAAAAACAAGCTCCAAATCATGTTGAAATAGAGAAATTTACACTTTTCCAAAAACAAGCTCCAAATCATGTTGAAATACAGAAATAAACACTTTTCCATAAACAAGCTCTAAATCATGTTTGATGCACTCTGTAAGTAAATTTTATTTCAGTACTGTTTTATCAGGATGATAGGAACACTGTGGACAGTTTTCAGCAAGTTGCAACATTGAAATACAGAAATAAACACTTTTCCAAAAACAAGCTCTAAATCATGTTGAAACACAGAAATAAGCACTTTTCAAAAACAAGCTCCAAATCATGTTGAAATAGAGAAATTTACACTTTTCCAAAAACAAGCTCCAAATCATGTTGAAATGCAGAAATAAACACTTTTCCATAAACAAGCTCTAAATCATGTTTGATGCACTCTGTAAGTAAATTTTATTTCAGTACTGTTTAATCAGGATGGTAGGAACACTGTGGACAGTTTTCAGCAAGTTGCAACATTGAAATACAGAAATAAACACTTTTCCAAAAACAAGCTCTAAATCATGTTGAAAAACAGAAAAAACAGTTTTCCATAAACAAGCTCTAAATCATGTTGAAATACAGAAATAGGCACTTTTCAAAAACAAGCTCCAAATCATGTTGAAATAGAGAAATTTACACTTTTCCAAAAACAAGCTCCAAATCATGTTGAAATACAGAAATGAACACTTTTCCAAAAACAAGCTCTAAATCATGTTTGATGCACCCTGTAAGTAAATTTTATTTCAGTACTGTTTTATCAGGATGATAGGAACACTGTGGACAGTTTTCAGCAAGTTGCAACATTGAAATACAGAAATAAACACTTTTCCAAAAACAAGCTCTAAATCATGTTGAAACACAGAAATAAGCACTTTTCAAAAACAAGCTCCAAATCATGTTGAAATACAGAAATGAACACTTTTCCAAAAACAAGCTCCAAATCATGTTGAAATACAGAAATGAACACTTTTCCAAAAACAAGCTCTAAATCATGTTTGATGCACCCTGTAAGTAAATTTTATTTCAGTACTGTTTTATCAGGATGATAGGAACACTGTGGACAGTTTTCAGCAAGTTGCAACATTGAAATACAGAAATAAACACTTTTCCAAAAACAAGCTCTAAATCATGTTGAAACACAGAAATAAGCACTTTTCAAAAACAAGCTCCAAATCATGTTGAAATACAGAAATGAACACTTTTCCAAAAACAAGCTCCAAATCATGTTGAAATACAGAAATGAACACTTTTCCAAAAACAAGCTCTAAATCATGTTTGATGCACCCTGTAAGTAAATTTTATTTCAGTACTGTTTTATCAGGATGATAGGAACACTGTGGACAGTTTTCAGCAAGTTGCAACATTGAAATACAGAAATAAACACTTTTCCAAAAACAAGCTCTAAATCATGTTGAAACACAGAAATAAGCACTTTTCAAAAACAAGCTCCAAATCATGTTGAAATACAGAAATGAACACTTTTCCAAAAACAAGCTCTAAATCGTGTTTGATGCACTCTGTAAGCACATTTTATTTCAGTACTGTTTTATCAGGATGATAGGAACACTGTGGACAGTTTTCAGCAAGTTGCAACATTGAAATACAGAAATAAACACTTTTCCAAAAACAAGCTCTAAATCATGTTGAAACACAGAAATAAGCACTTTTCAAAAACAAGCTCCAAATCATGTTGATATAGAGAAATTTACACTTTTCCAAAAACAAGCTCCAAATCATGTTGAAATACAGAAATGAACACTTTTCCAAAAACAAGCTCCAAATCATGTTGAAATACAGAAATAAACACTTTTCCATAAACAAGCTCTAAATCATGTTTGATGCACCCTGTAAGTAAATTTTATTTCAGTACTGTTTTATCAGGATGATAGGAACACTGTGGACAGTTTTCAGGAAGTTGCAACATTGAAATACAGAAATAAACACTTTTCCAAAAACAAGCTCTAAATCATGTTGAAACACAGAAATAAGCACTTTTCAAAAACAAGCTCCAAATCATGTTGAAATAGAGAAATTTACACTTTTCCGAAAAACAAGCTCCAAATCATGTTGAAATACAGAAATGAACACTTTTCCAAAAACAAGCTCTAAATCATGTTTGATGCACCCTGTAAGTAAATTTTATTTCAGTACTGTTTTATCAGGATGATAGGAACACTGTGGACAGTTTTCAGCAAGTTGCAACATTGAAATACAGAAATAAACACTTTTCCAAAAACAAGCTCTAAATCATGTTGAAACACAGAAATAAGCACTTTTCAAAAACAAGCTCCAAATCATGTTGAAATACAGAAATGAACACTTTTCCAAAAACAAGCTCCAAATCATGTTGAAATACAGAAATAAACACTTTTCCATAAACAAGCTCTAAATCATGTTTGATGCACCCTGTAAGTAAATTTTATTTCAGTACTGTTTTATCAGGATGATAGGAACACTGTGGACAGTTTTCAGGAAGTTGCAACATTGAAATACAGAAATAAACACTTTTCCAAAAACAAGCTCTAAATCATGTTGAAATAGAGAAATTTACACTTTTCCAAAAACAAGCTCCAAATCATGTTGAAATACAGAAATGAACACTTTTCCAAAAACAAGCTCTAAATCATGTTTGATGCACCCTGTAAGTAAATTTTATTTCAGTACTGTTTTATCAGGATGATAGGAACACTGTGGACAGTTTTCAGCAAGTTGCAACATTGAAATACAGAAATAAACACTTTTCCAAAAACAAGCTCTAAATCATGTTGAAACACAGAAATAAGCACTTTTCAAAAACAAGCTCCAAATCATGTTGAAATACAGAAATGAACACTTTTCCAAAAACAAGCTCCAAATCATGTTGAAATACAGAAATTAACACTTTTCCAAAAACAAGCTCTAAATCATGTTTGATGCACCCTGTAAGTAAATTTTATTTCAGTACTGTTTTATCAGGATGATAGGAACACTGTGGACAGTTTTCAGCAAGTTGCAACATTGAAATACAGAAATAAACACTTTTCCAAAAACAAGCTCTAAATCATGTTGAAACACAGAAATAAGCACTTTTCAAAAACAAGCTCCAAATCATGTTGAAATAGAGAAATTTACACTTTTCCGAAAAACAAGCTCCAAATCATGTTGAAATACAGAAATAAACACTTTTCCATAAACAAGCTCTAAATCATGTTTGATGCACCCTGTAAGTAAATTTTATTTCAGTACTGTTTTATCAGGATGATAGGAACACTGTGGACAGTTTTCAGCAAGTTGCAACATTGAAATACAGAAATAAACACTTTTCCAAAAACAAGCTCTAAATCATGTTGAAACACAGAAATAAGCACTTTTCAAAAACAAGCTCCAAATCATGTTGAAATAGAGAAATTTACACTTTTCCAAAAACAAGCTCCAAATCATGTTGAAATACAGAAATGAACACTTTTCCAAAAACAAGCTCTAAATCATGTTTGATGCACTCTGTAAGTAAATTTTATTTCAGTACAGTTTTATCAGGATGATAGGAACACTGTGGACAGTTTTCAGCAAGTTGCAACATTGAAAAACAGAAATAAACACTTTTCCAAAAACAAGCTCTAAATCATGTTGAAACACAGAAAAAAGCACTTTTCAAAAACAAGCTCCAAATCATGTTGAAGTAGAGAAATTTACACTTTTCCAAAAACAAGCTCCAAATCATGTTGAAATACAGAAATGGACACTTTTCCAAAAACAAGCTCCAAATCATGTTGAAGTAGAGAAATTTACACTTTTCCAAAAACAAGCTCCAAATCATGTTGAAATACAGAAATGAACACTTTTCCAAATACAAGCTCCAAATCATGTTGAAAAACAGAATAAACACTTTTCCATAAACAAGTCTAAATCATGTTTGATGCACTCTGTAAGTAAATTTTATTTCAGTACTGTTTAATCAGGATGGTAGGAACACTGTGGACAGTTTTCAGCAAGTTGCAACATTGAAATACAGAAACAATTTTTTTTCCAAAAACAAGCTCTAAATCATGTTGAAAAACAGAAAAAACAGTTTTCCATAAACAAGCTCTAAATCATGTTGAAACACAGAAATAAGCACTTTTCAAAAACAAGCTCCAAATCATGTTGAAATACAGAAATGAACACTTTTCCAAAAACAAGCTCCAAATCATGTTGAAATACAGAAATAAACACTTTTCCATAAACAAGCTCTAAATCATGTTTGATGCACCCTGTAAGTAAATTTTATTTCAGTACTGTTTTATCAGGATGATAGGAACACTGTGGACAGTTTTCAGGAAGTTGCAACATTGAAATACAGAAATAAACACTTTTCCAAAAACAAGCTCTAAATCATGTTGAAATAGAGAAATTTACACTTTTCCAAAAACAAGCTCCAAATCATGTTGAAATACAGAAATGAACACTTTTCCAAAAACAAGCTCTAAATCATGTTTGATGCACCCTGTAAGTAAATTTTATTTCAGTACTGTTTTATCAGGATGATAGGAACACTGTGGACAGTTTTCAGCAAGTTGCAACATTGAAATACAGAAATAAACACTTTTCCAAAAACAAGCTCTAAATCATGTTGAAACACAGAAATAAGCACTTTTCAAAAACAAGCTCCAAATCATGTTGAAATACAGAAATGAACACTTTTCCAAAAACAAGCTCCAAATCATGTTGAAATACAGAAATGAACACTTTTCCAAAAACAAGCTCTAAATCATGTTTGATGCACCCTGTCAGTAAATTTTATTTCAGTACTGTTTTATCAGGATGATAGGAACACTGTGGACAGTTTTCAGCAAGTTGCAACATTGAAATACAGAAATAAACACTTTTCCAAAAACAAGCTCTAAATCATGTTGAAACACAGAAATAAGCACTTTTCAAAAACAAGCTCCAAATCATGTTGAAATAGAGAAATTTACACTTTTCCGAAAAACAAGCTCCAAATCATGTTGAAATACAGAAATAAACACTTTTCCATAAACAAGCTCTAAATCATGTTTGATGCACCCTGTAAGTAAATTTTATTTCAGTACTGTTTTATCAGGATGATAGGAACACTGTGGACAGTTTTCAGCAAGTTGCAACATTGAAATACAGAAATAAACACTTTTCCAAAAACAAGCTCTAAATCATGTTGAAACACAGAAATAAGCACTTTTCAAAAACAAGCTCCAAATCATGTTGAAATAGAGAAATTTACACTTTTCCAAAAACAAGCTCCAAATCATGTTGAAATACAGAAATGAACACTTTTCCAAAAACAAGCTCTAAATCATGTTTGATGCACTCTGTAAGTAAATTTTATTTCAGTACAGTTTTATCAGGATGATAGGAACACTGTGGACAGTTTTCAGCAAGTTGCAACATTGAAAAACAGAAATAAACACTTTTCCAAAAACAAGCTCTAAATCATGTTGAAACACAGAAAAAAGCACTTTTCAAAAACAAGCTCCAAATCATGTTGAAGTAGAGAAATTTAAACTTTTCCAAAAACAAGCTCCAAATCATGTTGAAATACAGAAATGGACACTTTTCCAAAAACAAGCTCCAAATCATGTTGAAGTAGAGAAATTTACACTTTTCCAAAAACAAGCTCCAAATCATGTTGAAATACAGAAATGAACACTTTTCCAAATACAAGCTCCAAATCATGTTGAAATACAGAAATAAACAATTTTCCAAAAACAAGCTCTAAATCATGTTGAAAAACAGAATAAACACTTTTCCATAAACAAGTCTAAATCATGTTTGATGCACTCTGTAAGTAAATTTTATTTCAGTACTGTTTAATCAGGATGGTAGGAACACTGTGGACAGTTTTCAGCAAGTTGCAACATTGAAATACAGAAACAATTTTTTTTCCAAAAACAAGCTCTAAATCATGTTGAAAAACAGAAAAAACAGTTTTCCATAAACAAGCTCTAAATCATGTTGAAACACAGAAATAAGCACTTTTCAAAAACAAGCTCCAAATCATGTTGAAATAGAGAAATTTACACTTTTCCAAAAACAAGCTCCAAATCATGTTGAAATACAGAAATGAACACTTTTCCAAAAACAAGCTCTAAATCATGTTTGATGCACCCTGTAAGTAAATTTTATTTCAGTACTGTTTTATCAGGATGATAGGAACACTGTGGACAGTTTTCAGCAAGTTGCAACATTGAAATACAGAAATAAACACTTTTCCAAAAACAAGCTCTAAATCATGTTGAAACACAGAAATAAGCACTTTTCAAAAACAAGCTCCAAATCATGTTGAAATAGAGAAATTTACACTTTTCCAAAAACAAGCTCCAAATCATGTTGAAATGCAGAAATAAACACTTTTCCAGAAACAAGCTCTAAATCATGTTTGATGCACCCTGTAAGTAAATTTTATTTCAGTACTGTTTTATCAGAATGATAGGAACACTGTGGACAGTTTTCAGCAAGTTGCAACATTGAAATACAGAAATAAACACTTTTCCAAAAACAAGCTCCAAATCATGTTGAAATACAGAAATGAACACTTTTCCAAAAACAAGCTCCAAATCATGTTGAAACACAGAAATAAACACTTTTCCATAAACAAGCTCTAAATAATGTTTGATGTACTCTGTAAGTACGTTTTATTTCAGTACTGTTTTATCAGGATGATAGGAACACTGTGGACAGTTTTCAGCAAGTTGCAACATTGAAATACAGAAATAAACACTTTTCCAAAAACAAGCTCTAAATCATGTTGAAACACAGAAATAAGCACTTTTCAAAAACAAGCTCCAAATCATGTTGAAATACAGAAATAAACACTTTTCCATAAACAAGCTCTAAATAATGTTTGATGCACTCTGTAAGTACGTTTTATTTCAGTACTGTTTTATCAGGATGATAGGAACACTGTGGACAGTTTTCAGCAAGTTGCAACATTGAAATACAGAAATAAACACTTTTCAAAAACAAGCTCCAAATCATGTTGAAATAGAGAAATTTACACTTTTCCAAAAACAAGCTCCAAATCATGTTGAAATACAGAAATAAACACTTTTCCATAAACAAGCTCTAAATCATGTTTGATGCACTCTGTAAGTAAATTTTATTTCAGTACTGTTTTATCAGGATGATAGGAACACTGTGGACAGTTTTCAGCAAGTTGCAACATTGAAATACAGAAATAAACACTTTTCCAAAAACAAGCTCCAAATCATGTTGAAACACAGAAATAAGCACTTTTCAAAAACAAGCTCCAAATCATGTTGAAATAGAGAAATTTACACTTTTCCAAAAACAAGCTCCAAATCATGTTGAAATACAGAAATGAACACTTTTCCAAAAACAAGCTCCAAATCATGTTGAAACACAGAAATAAACACTTTTCCATAAACAAGCTCTAAATAATGTTTGATGTACTCTGTAAGTACGTTTTATTTCAGTACTGTTTTATCAGGATGATAGGAACACTGTGGACAGTTTTCAGCAAGTTGCAACATTGAAATACAGAAATAAACACTTTTCCAAAAACAAGCTCTAAATCATGTTGAAACACAGAAATAAGCACTTTTCAAAAACAAGCTCCAAATCATGTTGAAATACAGAAATAAACACTTTTCCATAAACAAGCTCTAAATAATGTTTGATGCACTCTGTAAGTACGTTTTATTTCAGTACTGTTTTATCAGGATGATAGGAACACTGTGGACAGTTTTCAGCAAGTTGCAACATTGAAATACAGAAATAAACACTTTTCAAAAACAAGCTCCAAATCATGTTGAAATAGAGAAATTTACACTTTTCCAAAAACAAGCTCCAAATCATGTTGAAATACAGAAATAAACACTTTTCCATAAACAAGCTCTAAATCATGTTTGATGCACTCTGTAAGTAAATTTTATTTCAGTACTGTTTTATCAGGATGATAGGAACACTGTGGACAGTTTTCAGCAAGTTGCAACATTGAAATACAGAAATAAACACTTTTCCAAAAACAAGCTCCAAATCATGTTGAAACACAGAAATAAGCACTTTTCAAAAACAAGCTCCAAATCATGTTGAAATAGAGAAATTTACACTTTTCCAAAAACAAGCTCCAAATCATGTTGAAATGCAGAAATAAACACTTTTCCATAAACAAGCTCTAAATCATGTTTGATGCACTCTGTAAGTAAATTTTATTTCAGTACTGTTTAATCAGGATGGTAGGAACACTGTGGACAGTTTTCAGCAAGTTGCAACATTGAAATACAGAAATAAACACTTTTCCAAAAACAAGCTCTAAATCATGTTGAAAAACAGAAAAAACAGTTTTCCATAAACAAGCTCTAAATCATGTTGAAATACAGAAATAGGCACTTTTCAAAAACAAGCTCCAAATCATGTTGAAATAGAGAAATTTACACTTTTCCAAAAACAAGCTCCAAATCATGTTGAAATACAGAAATGAACACTTTTCCAAAAACAAGCTCTAAATCATGTTTGATGCACCCTGTAAGTAAATTTTATTTCAGTACTGTTTTATCAGGATGATAGGAACACTGTGGACAGTTTTCAGCAAGTTGCAACATTGAAATACAGAAATAAACACTTTTCCAAAAACAAGCTCTAAATCATGTTGAAACACAGAAATAAGCACTTTTCAAAAACAAGCTCCAAATCATGTTGAAATACAGAAATGAACACTTTTCCAAAAACAAGCTCCAAATCATGTTGAAATACAGAAATGAACACTTTTCCAAAAACAAGCTCTAAATCATGTTTGATGCACCCTGTAAGTAAATTTTATTTCAGTACTGTTTTATCAGGATGATAGGAACACTGTGGACAGTTTTTAGCAAGTTGCAACATTGAAATACAGAAATAAACACTTTTCCAAAAACAAGCTCTAAATCATGTTGAAACACAGAAATAAGCACTTTTCAAAAACAAGCTCCAAATCATGTTGAAATAGAGAAATTTACACTTTTCCGAAAAACAAGCTCCAAATCATGTTGAAATACAGAAATAAACACTTTTCCATAAACAAGCTCTAAATCATGTTTGATGCACCCTGTAAGTAAATTTTATTTCAGTACTGTTTTATCAGGATGATAGGAACACTGTGGACAGTTTTCAGCAAGTTGCAACATTGAAATACAGAAATAAACACTTTTCCAAAAACAAGCTCTAAATCATGTTGAAACACAGAAATAAGCACTTTTCAAAAACAAGCTCCAAATCATGTTGAAATACAGAAATGAACACTTTTCCAAAAACAAGCTCCAAATCATGTTGAAATACAGAAATGAACACTTTTCCAAAAACAAGCTCTAAATCATGTTTGATGCACTCTGTAAGTAAATTTTATTTCAGTACAGTTTTATCAGGATGATAGGAACACTCTGGACAGTTTTCAGCAAGTTGCAACATTGAAATACAGAAAAAAACACTTTTCCAAAAACAAGCTCTAAATCATGTTGAAACACAGAAAAAAGCACTTTTCAAAAACAAGCTCCAAATCATGTTGAAGTAGAGAAATTTACACTTTTCCAAAAACAAGCTCCAAATCATGTTGAAATACAGAAATGGACACTTTTCCAAAAACAAGCTCCAAATCATGTTGAAGTAGAGAAATTTACACTTTTCCAAAAACAAGCTCCAAATCATGTTGAAATACAGAAATGAACACTTTTCCAAAAAC
This sequence comes from Salvelinus fontinalis, assembly GCF_029448725.1. Lineage (NCBI taxonomy): Eukaryota > Metazoa > Chordata > Actinopteri > Salmoniformes > Salmonidae > Salvelinus > Salvelinus fontinalis. The sequence continues at coordinate 345,742 of NW_026600319.1, forward strand.
AAGCTCCAAATCATGTTGAAATACAGAAATGAACACTTTTCCAAAAACAAGCTCTAAATCATGTTTGATGCACCCTGTAAGTAAATTTTATTTCAGTACTGTTTTATCAGGATGATAGGAACACTGTGGACAGTTTTTAGCAAGTTGCAACATTGAAATACAGAAATAAACACTTTTCCAAAAACAAGCTCTAAATCATGTTGAAACACAGAAATAAGCACTTTTCAAAAACAAGCTCCAAATCATGTTGAAATAGAGAAATTTACACTTTTCCGAAAAACAAGCTCCAAATCATGTTGAAATACAGAAATAAACACTTTTCCATAAACAAGCTCTAAATCATGTTTGATGCACCCTGTAAGTAAATTTTATTTCAGTACTGTTTTATCAGGATGATAGGAACACTGTGGACAGTTTTCAGCAAGTTGCAACATTGAAATACAGAAATAAACACTTTTCCAAAAACAAGCTCTAAATCATGTTGAAACACAGAAATAAGCACTTTTCAAAAACAAGCTCCAAATCATGTTGAAATACAGAAATGAACACTTTTCCAAAAACAAGCTCCAAATCATGTTGAAATACAGAAATGAACACTTTTCCAAAAACAAGCTCTAAATCATGTTTGATGCACTCTGTAAGTAAATTTTATTTCAGTACAGTTTTATCAGGATGATAGGAACACTGTGGACAGTTTTCAGCAAGTTGCAACATTGAAATACAGAAATAAACACTTTTCCAAAAACAAGCTCTAAATCATGTTGAAACACAGAAAAAAGCACTTTTCAAAAACAAGCTCCAAATCATGTTGAAGTAGAGAAATTTACACTTTTCCAAAAACAAGCTCCAAATCATGTTGAAATACAGAAATGGACACTTTTCCAAAAACAAGCTCCAAATCATGTTGAAGTAGAGAAATTTACACTTTTCCAAAAACAAGCTCCAAATCATGTTGAAATACAGAAATGAACACTTTTCCAAAAACAAGCTCCAAATCATGTTGAAATACAGAAATAAACAATTTTCCAAAAACAAGCTCTAAATCATGTTGAAAAACAGAATAAACACTTTTCCATAAACAAGTCTAAATCATGTTTGATGCACTCTGTAAGTAAATTTTATTTCAGTACTGTTTAATCAGGATGGTAGGAACACTGTGGACAGTTTTCAGCAAGTTGCAACATTGAAATACAGAAATAAACAATTTTCCAAAAACAGCTCTAAATCATGTTGAAAAACAGAAAAAACAGTTTTCCATAAACAAGCTCTAAATCATGTTGAAACACAGAAATAAGCACTTTTCAAAAACAAGCTCCAAATCATGTTGAAATAGAGAAATTTACACTTTTCCAAAAACAAGCTCCAAATCATGTTGAAATACAGAAATAAACACTTTTCCATAAACAAGCTCTAAATCATGTTTGATGCACTCTGTAAGTACATTTTATTTCAGTACTGTTTTATCAGGATGATTGGAACACTGTGGACAGTTTTCAGCAAGTTGCAACATTGAAATACAGAAATAAACACTTTTCCAAAAACAAGCTCTAAATCATGTTGAAACACAGAAATAAGCACTTTTCAAAAACAAGCTCCAAATCATGTTGAAATAGAGAAATTTACACTTTTCCAAAAACAAGCTCCAAATCATGTTGAAATACAGAAATGAACACTTTTCCAAAAACAAGCTCTAAATCATGTTTGATGCACCCTGTAAGTAAATTTTATTTCAGTACTGTTTTATCAGGATGATAGGAACACTGTGGACAGTTTTCAGCAAGTTGCAACATTGAAATACAGAAATAAACACTTTTCCAAAAACAAGCTCTAAATCATGTTGAAACACAGAAATAAGCACTTTTCAAAAACAAGCTCCAAATCATGTTGAAATAGAGAAATTTACACTTTTCCAAAAACAAGCTCCAAATCATGTTGAAATACAGAAATGAACACTTTTCCAAAAACAAGCTCTAAATCATGTTTGATGCACCCTGTAAGTACATTTTATTTCAGTACTGTTTTATCAGGATGATAGGAACACTGTGGACAGTTTTCAGCAAGTTGCAACATTGAAATACAGAAATAAACACTTTTCCAAAAACAAGCTCTAAATCATGTTGAAACACAGAAATAAGCACTTTTCAAAAACAAGCTCCAAATCATGTTGAAATAGAGAAATTTACACTTTTCCAAAAACAAGCTCCAAATCATGTTGAAATACAGAAATGAACACTTTTCCAAAAACAAGCTCTAAATCATGTTTGATGCACCCTGTAAGTAAATTTTATTTCAGTACTGTTTTATCAGGATGATAGGAACACTGTGGACAGTTTTCAGCAAGTTGCAACATTGAAATACAGAAATAAACACTTTTCCAAAAACAAGCTCTAAATCATGTTGAAACACAGAAATAAGCACTTTTCAAAAACAAGCTCCAAATCATGTTGAAATAGAGAAATTTACACTTTTCCAAAAACAAGCTCCAAATCATGTTGAAATACAGAAATGAACACTTTTCCAAAAACAAGCTCTAAATCATGTTTGATGCACCCTGTAAGTAAATTTTATTTCAGTACTGTTTTATCAGGATGATAGGAACACTGTGGACAGTTTTCAGCAAGTTGCAACATTGAAATACAGAAATAAACACTTTTCCAGAAACAAGCTCTAAATCATGTTGAAACACAGAAATAAGCACTTTTCAAAAACAAGCTCCAAATCATGTTGAAATAGAGAAATTTACACTTTTCCAAAAACAAGCTCCAAATCATGTTGAAATACAGAAATGAACACTTTTCCAAAAACAAGCTCTAAATCATGTTTGATGCACCCTGTAAGTAAATTTTATTTCAGTACTGTTTTATCAGGATGATAGGAACACTGTGGACAGTTTTCAGCAAGTTGCAACATTGAAATACAGAAATAAACACTTTTCCAAAAACAAGCTCTAAATCATGTTGAAACACAGAAATAAGCACTTTTCAAAAACAAGCTCCAAATCATGTTGAAATAGAGAAATTTACACTTTTCCAAAAAAGAGCTCCAAATCATGTTGAAATACAGAAATGAACACTTTTCCAAAAACAAGCTCTAAATCATGTTTGATGCACCCTGTAAGTAAATTTTATTTCAGTACTGTTTTATCAGGATGATAGGAACACTGTGGACAGTTTTCAGCAAGTTGCAACATTGAAATACAGAAATAAACACTTTTCCAAAAACAAGCTCTAAATCATGTTGAAACACAGAAATAAGCACTTTTCAAAAACAAGCTCCAAATCATGTTGAAATAGAGAAATTTACACTTTTCCGAAAAACAAGCTCCAAATCATGTTGAAATACAGAAATGAACACTTTTCCAAAAACAAGCTCTAAATCATGTTTGATGCACCCTGTAAGTAAATTTTATTTCAGTACTGTTTTATCAGGATGATAGGAACACTGTGGACAGTTTTCAGCAAGTTGCAACATTGAAATACAGAAATAAACACTTTTCCAAAAACAAGCTCTAAATCATGTTGAAACACAGAAATAAGCACTTTTCAAAAACAAGCTCCAAATCATGTTGAAATACAGAAATGAACACTTTTCCAAAAACAAGCTCCAAATCATGTTGAAATACAGAAATAAACACTTTTCCATAAACAAGCTCTAAATCATGTTTGATGCACCCTGTAAGTAAATTTTATTTCAGTACTGTTTTATCAGGATGATAGGAACACTGTGGACAGTTTTCAGCAAGTTGCAACATTGAAATACAGAAATAAACACTTTTCCAAAAACAAGCTCTAAATCATGTTGAAACACAGAAATAAGCACTTTTCAAAAACAAGCTCCAAATCATGTTGATATAGAGAAATTTACACTTTTTCAAAAACAAGCTCCAAATCATGTTGAAATACAGAAATGAACACTTTTCCAAAAACAAGCTCCAAATCATGTTGAAATACAGAAATAAACACTTTTCCATAAACAAGCTCTAAATCATGTTTGATGCACCCTGTAAGTAAATTTTATTTCAGTACTGTTTTATCAGGATGATAGGAACACTGTGGACAGTTTTCAGGAAGTTGCAACATTGAAATACAGAAATAAACACTTTTCCAAAAACAAGCTCTAAATCATGTTGAAACACAGAAATAAGCACTTTTCAAAAACAAGCTCCAAATCATGTTGAAATAGAGAAATTTACACTTTTCCAAAAACAAGCTCCAAATCATGTTGAAATACAGAAATGAACACTTTTCCATAAACAAGCTCTAAATCATGTTTGATGCACTCTGTAAGTAAATTTTATTTCAGTACTGTTTTATCAGGATGATAGGAACACTGTGGACAGTTTTCAGCAAGTTGCAACATTGAAATACAGAAATAAACACTTTTCCAAAAACAAGCTCCAAATCATGTTGAAACACAGAAATAAGCACTTTTCAAAAACAAGCTCCAAATCATGTTGAAATAGAGAAATTTACACTTTTCCAAAAACAAGCTCCAAATCATGTTGAAATGCAGAAATAAACACTTTTCCATAAACAAGCTCTAAATCATGTTTGATGCACTCTGTAAGTAAATTTTATTTCAGTACTGTTTTATCAGGATGATAGGAACACTGTGGACAGTTTTCAGCAAGTTGCAACATTGAAATACAGAAATAAACACTTTTCCAAAAACAAGCTCTAAATCATGTTGAAACACAGAAATAAGCACTTTTCAAAAACAAGCTCCAAATCATGTTGAAATAGAGAAATTTACACTTTTCCGAAAAACAAGTTCCAAATCATGTTGAAATACAGAAATAAACACTTTTCCATAAACAAGCTCTAAATCATGTTTGATGCACCCTGTAAGTAAATTTTATTTCAGTACTGTTTTATCAGGATGATAGGAACACTGTGGACAGTTTTCAGCAAGTTGCAACATTGAAATACAGAAATAAACACTTTTCCAAAAACAAGCTCTAAATCATGTTGAAACACAGAAATAAGCACTTTTCAAAAACAAGCTCCAAATCATGTTGATATAGAGAAATTTACACTTTTTCAAAAACAAGCTCCAAATCATGTTGAAATACAGAAATGAACACTTTTCCAAAAACAAGCTCCAAATCATGTTGAAATACAGAAATAAACACTTTTCCATAAACAAGCTCTAAATCATGTTTGATGCACCCTGTAAGTAAATTTTATTTCAGTACTGTTTTATCAGGATGATAGGAACACTGTGGACAGTTTTCAGGAAGTTGCAACATTGAAATACAGAAATAAACACTTTTCCAAAAACAAGCTCTAAATCATGTTGAAACACAGAAATAAGCACTTTTCAAAAACAAGCTCCAAATCATGTTGAAATAGAGAAATTTACACTTTTCCGAAAAACAAGCTCCAAATCATGTTGAAATACAGAAATGAACACTTTTCCAAAAACAAGCTCTAAATCATGTTTGATGCACCCTGTAAGTAAATTTTATTTCAGTACTGTTTTATCAGGATGATAGGAACACTGTGGACAGTTTTCAGCAAGTTGCAACATTGAAATACAGAAATAAACACTTTTCCAAAAACAAGCTCTAAATCATGTTGAAACACAGAAATAAGCACTTTTCAAAAACAAGCTCCAAATCATGTTGAAATAGAGAAATTTACACTTTTCCAAAAACAAGCTCCAAATCATGTTGAAATACAGAAATGAACACTTTTCCATAAACAAGCTCTAAATCATGTTTGATGCACTCTGTAAGTAAATTTTATTTCAGTACTGTTTTATCAGGATGATAGGAACACTGTGGACAGTTTTCAGCAAGTTGCAACATTGAAATACAGAAATAAACACTTTTCCAAAAACAAGCTCCAAATCATGTTGAAACACAGAAATAAGCACTTTTCAAAAACAAGCTCCAAATCATGTTGAAATAGAGAAATTTACACTTTTCCAAAAACAAGCTCCAAATCATGTTGAAATGCAGAAATAAACACTTTTCCATAAACAAGCTCTAAATCATGTTTGATGCACTCTGTAAGTAAATTTTATTTCAGTACTGTTTAATCAGGATGGTAGGAACACTGTGGACAGTTTTCAGCAAGTTGCAACATTGAAATACAGAAATAAACACTTTTCCAAAAACAAGCTCTAAATCATGTTGAAAAACAGAAAAAACAGTTTTCCATAAACAAGCTCTAAATCATGTTGAAATACAGAAATAGGCACTTTTCAAAAACAAGCTCCAAATCATGTTGAAATAGAGAAATTTACACTTTTCCAAAAACAAGCTCCAAATCATGTTGAAATACAGAAATGAACACTTTTCCAAAAACAAGCTCTAAATCATGTTTGATGCACCCTGTAAGTAAATTTTATTTCAGTACTGTTTTATCAGGATGATAGGAACACTGTGGACAGTTTTCAGCAAGTTGCAACATTGAAATACAGAAATAAACACTTTTCCAAAAACAAGCTCTAAATCATGTTGAAACACAGAAATAAGCACTTTTCAAAAACAAGCTCCAAATCATGTTGAAATACAGAAATGAACACTTTTCCAAAAACAAGCTCCAAATCATGTTGAAATACAGAAATGAACACTTTTCCAAAAACAAGCTCTAAATCATGTTTGATGCACCCTGTAAGTAAATTTTATTTCAGTACTGTTTTATCAGGATGATAGGAACACTGTGGACAGTTTTCAGCAAGTTGCAACATTGAAATACAGAAATAAACACTTTTCCAAAAACAAGCTCTAAATCATGTTGAAACACAGAAATAAGCACTTTTCAAAAACAAGCTCCAAATCATGTTGAAATAGAGAAATTTACACTTTTCCGAAAAACAAGCTCCAAATCATGTTGAAATACAGAAATAAACACTTTTCCATAAACAAGCTCTAAATCATGTTTGATGCACCCTGTAAGTAAATTTTATTTCAGTACTGTTTTATCAGGATGATAGGAACACTGTGGACAGTTTTCAGCAAGTTGCAACATTGAAATACAGAAATAAACACTTTTCCAAAAACAAGCTCTAAATCATGTTGAAACACAGAAATAAGCACTTTTCAAAAACAAGCTCCAAATCATGTTGAAATACAGAAATGAACACTTTTCCAAAAACAAGCTCCAAATCATGTTGAAATACAGAAATGAACACTTTTCCAAAAACAAGCTCTAAATCATGTTTGATGCACTCTGTAAGTAAATTTTATTTCAGTACAGTTTTATCAGGATGATAGGAACACTGTGGACAGTTTTCAGCAAGTTGCAACATTGAAATACAGAAATAAACACTTTTCCAAAAACAAGCTCTAAATCATGTTGAAACACAGAAAAAAGCACTTTTCAAAAACAAGCTCCAAATCATGTTGAAGTAGAGAAATTTACACTTTTCCAAAAACAAGCTCCAAATCATGTTGAAATACAGAAATGGACACTTTTCCAAAAACAAGCTCCAAATCATGTTGAAGTAGAGAAATTTACACTTTTCCAAAAACAAGCTCCAAATCATGTTGAAATACAGAAATGAACACTTTTCCAAAAACAAGCTCCAAATCATGTTTAAATACAGAAATAAACACTTTTCCAAAAACAAGCTCCAAATCATGTTGAAATACAGAAATAAACACTTTTCCATAAACAAGCTCTAAATCATGTTTGATGCACCCTGTAAGTAAATTTTATTTCAGTACTGTTTTATCAGGATGATAGGAACACTGTGGACAGTTTTCAGGAAGTTGCAACATTGAAATACAGAAATAAACACTTTTCCAAAAACAAGCTCTAAATCATGTTGAAACACAGAAATAAGCACTTTTCAAAAACAAGCTCCAAATCATGTTGAAATAGAGAAATTTACACTTTTCCGAAAAACAAGCTCCAAATCATGTTGAAATACAGAAATGAACACTTTTCCAAAAACAAGCTCTAAATCATGTTTGATGCACCCTGTAAGTAAATTTTATTTCAGTACTGTTTTATCAGGATGATAGGAACACTGTGGACAGTTTTCAGCAAGTTGCAACATTGAAATACAGAAATAAACACTTTTCCAAAAACAAGCTCTAAATCATGTTGAAACACAGAAATAAGCACTTTTCAAAAACAAGCTCCAAATCATGTTGAAATAGAGAAATTTACACTTTTCCAAAAACAAGCTCCAAATCATGTTGAAATACAGAAATGAACACTTTTCCATAAACAAGCTCTAAATCATGTTTGATGCACTCTGTAAGTAAATTTTATTTCAGTACTGTTTTATCAGGATGATAGGAACACTGTGGACAGTTTTCAGCAAGTTGCAACATTGAAATACAGAAATAAACACTTTTCCAAAAACAAGCTCCAAATCATGTTGAAACACAGAAATAAGCACTTTTCAAAAACAAGCTCCAAATCATGTTGAAATAGAGAAATTTACACTTTTCCAAAAACAAGCTCCAAATCATGTTGAAATGCAGAAATAAACACTTTTCCATAAACAAGCTCTAAATCATGTTTGATGCACTCTGTAAGTAAATTTTATTTCAGTACTGTTTAATCAGGATGGTAGGAACACTGTGGACAGTTTTCAGCAAGTTGCAACATTGAAATACAGAAATAAACACTTTTCCAAAAACAAGCTCTAAATCATGTTGAAAAACAGAAAAAACAGTTTTCCATAAACAAGCTCTAAATCATGTTGAAATACAGAAATAGGCACTTTTCAAAAACAAGCTCCAAATCATGTTGAAATAGAGAAATTTACACTTTTCCAAAAACAAGCTCCAAATCATGTTGAAATACAGAAATGAACACTTTTCCAAAAACAAGCTCTAAATCATGTTTGATGCACCCTGTAAGTAAATTTTATTTCAGTACTGTTTTATCAGGATGATAGGAACACTGTGGACAGTTTTCAGCAAGTTGCAACATTGAAATACAGAAATAAACACTTTTCCAAAAACAAGCTCTAAATCATGTTGAAACACAGAAATAAGCACTTTTCAAAAACAAGCTCCAAATCATGTTGAAATACAGAAATGAACACTTTTCCAAAAACAAGCTCCAAATCATGTTGAAATACAGAAATGAACACTTTTCCAAAAACAAGCTCTAAATCATGTTTGATGCACCCTGTAAGTAAATTTTATTTCAGTACTGTTTTATCAGGATGATAGGAACACTGTGGACAGTTTTCAGCAAGTTGCAACATTGAAATACAGAAATAAACACTTTTCCAAAAACAAGCTCTAAATCATGTTGAAACACAGAAATAAGCACTTTTCAAAAACAAGCTCCAAATCATGTTGAAATAGAGAAATTCACACTTTTCCGAAAAACAAGCTCCAAATCATGTTGAAATACAGAAATAAACACTTTTCCATAAACAAGCTCTAAATCATGTTTGATGCACCCTGTAAGTAAATTTTATTTCAGTACTGTTTTATCAGGATGATAGGAACACTGTGGACAGTTTTCAGCAAGTTGCAACATTGAAATACAGAAATAAACACTTTTCCAAAAACAAGCTCTAAATCATGTTGAAACACAGAAATAAGCACTTTTCAAAAACAAGCTCCAAATCATGTTGAAATACAGAAATGAACACTTTTCCAAAAACAAGCTCCAAATCATGTTGAAATACAGAAATGAACACTTTTCCAAAAACAAGCTCTAAATCATGTTTGATGCACTCTGTAAGTAAATTTTATTTCAGTACAGTTTTATCAGGATGATAGGAACACTGTGGACAGTTTTCAGCAAGTTGCAACATTGAAATACAGAAATAAACACTTTTCCAAAAACAAGCTCTAAATCATGTTGAAACACAGAAAAAAGCACTTTTCAAAAACAAGCTCCAAATCATGTTGAAGTAGAGAAATTTACACTTTTCCAAAAACAAGCTCCAAATCATGTTGAAATACAGAAATGGACACTTTTCCAAAAACAAGCTCCAAATCATGTTGAAGTAGAGAAATTTACACTTTTCCAAAAACAAGCTCCAAATCATGTTGAAATACAGAAATGAACACTTTTCCAAAAACAAGCTCCAAATCATGTTTAAATACAGAAATAAACAATTTTCCAAAAACAAGCTCTAAATCATGTTGAAAAACAGAATAAACACTTTTCCATAAACAAGTCTAAATCATGTTTGATGCACTCTGTAAGTAAATTTTATTTCAGTACTGTTTAATCAGGATGGTAGGAACACTGGACAGTTTTCAGCAAGTTGCAACATTGAAATACAGAAATAAACAATTTTCCAAAAACAGCTCTAAATCATGTTGAAAAACAGAAAAAACAGTTTTCCATAAACAAGCTCTAAATCATGTTGAAACACAGAAATAAGCACTTTTCAAAAACAAGCTCCAAATCATGTTGAAATAGAGAAATTTACACTTTTCCAAAAACAAGCTCCAAATCATGTTGAAATACAGAAATGAACACTTTTCCATAAACAAGCTCTAAATCATGTTTGATGCACTCTGTAAGTACATTTTATTTCAGTACTGTTTTATCAGGATGATTGGAACACTGTGGACAGTTTTCAGCAAGTTGCAACATTGAAATACAGAAATAAACACTTTTCCAAAAACAAGCTCTAAATCATGTTGAAACACAGAAATAAGCACTTTTCAAAAACAAGCTCCAAATCATGTTGAAATAGAGAAATTTACACTTTTCCAAAAACAAGCTCCAAATCATGTTGAAATACAGAAATGAACACTTTTCCAAAAACAAGCTCTAAATCATGTTTGATGCACCCTGTAAGTAAATTTTATTTCAGTACTGTTTTATCAGGATGATAGGAACACTGTGGACAGTTTTCAGCAAGTTGCAACATTGAAATACAGAAATAAACACTTTTCCAAAAACAAGCTCTAAATCATGTTGAAACACAGAAATAAGCACTTTTCAAAAACAAGCTCCAAATCATGTTGAAATAGAGAAATTTACACTTTTCCAAAAACAAGCTCCAAATCATGTTGAAATACAGAAATGAACACTTTTCCAAAAACAAGCTCTAAATCATGTTTGATGCACCCTGTAAGTACATTTTATTTCAGTACTGTTTTATCAGGATGATAGGAACACTGTGGACAGTTTTCAGCAAGTTGCAACATTGAAACACAGAAATAAACACTTTTCCAAAAACAAGCTCTAAATCATGTTGAAACACAGAAATAAGCACTTTTCAAAAACAAGCTCCAAATCATGTTGAAATAGAGAAATTTACACTTTTCCAAAAACAAGCTCCAAATCATGTTGAAATACAGAAATGAACACTTTTCCAAAAACAAGCTCTAAATCATGTTTGATGCACCCTGTAAGTAAATTTTATTTCAGTACTGTTTTATCAGGATGATAGGAACACTGTGGACAGTTTTCAGCAAGTTGCAACATTGAAATACAGAAATAAACACTTTTCCAAAAACAAGCTCTAAATCATGTTGAAACACAGAAATAAGCACTTTTCAAAAACAAGCTCCAAATCATGTTGAAATAGAGAAATTTACACTTTTCCAAAAACAAGCTCCAAATCATGTTGAAATACAGAAATGAACACTTTTCCAAAAACAAGCTCTAAATCATGTTTGATGCACCCTGTAAGTAAATTTTATTTCAGTACTGTTTTATCAGGATGATAGGAACACTGTGGACAGTTTTCAGCAAGTTGCAACATTGAAATACAGAAATAAACACTTTTCCAAAAACAAGCTCTAAATCATGTTGAAACACAGAAATAAGCCCTTTTCAAAAACAAGCTCCAAATCATGTTGAAATAGAGAAATTTACACTTTTCCAAAAACAAGCTCCAAATCATGTTGAAATACAGAAATGAACACTTTTCCAAAAACAAGCTCTAAATCATGTTTGATGCACCCTGTAAGTAAATTTTATTTCAGTACTGTTTTATCAGGATGATAGGAACACTGTGGACAGTTTTCAGCAAGTTGCAACATTGAAATACAGAAATAAACACTTTTCCAAAAACAAGCTCTAAATCATGTTGAAACACAGAAATAAGCACTTTTCAAAAACAAGCTCCAAATCATGTTGAAATTGAGAAATTTACACTTTTCCAAAAACAAGCGCCAAATCATGTTGAAATACAGAAATAAACACTTTTCCATAAACAAGCTCTAAATCATGTTTGATGCACTCTGTAAGTAAATTTTATTTCAGTACTGTTTAATCAGGATGGTAGGAACACTGTGGACAGTTTTCAGCAAGTTGCAACATTGAAATACAGAAATAAACACTTTTCCAAAAACAAGCTCTAAATCATGTTGAAAAACAGAAAAAACAGTTTTCCATAAACAAGCTCTAAATCATGTTGAAATACAGAAATAGGCACTTTTCAAAAACAAGCTCCAAATCATGTTGAAATACAGAAATAAACACTTTTCCATAAACAAGCTCTAAATCATGTTTGATGCACTCTGTAAGTACATTTTATTTCAGTACTGTTTAATCAAGATGGTAGGAACACTGTGGACAGTTTTCAGCAAGTTGCAACATTGAAATACAGAAATAAACACTTTTCCAAAAACAAGCTCTAAATCATGTTGAAACACAGAAATAAGCACTTTTCAAAAACAAGCTCCAAATCATGTTGATATAGAGAAATTTACACTTTTTCAAAAACAAGCTCCAAATCATGTTGAAATACAGAAATAAACACTTTTCCATAAACAAGCTCTAAATCATGTTTGATGCACCCTGTAAGTAAATTTTATTTCAGTACTGTTTTATCAGGATGATAGGAACACTGTGGACAGTTTTCAGGAAGTTGCAACATTGAAATACAGAAATAAACACTTTTCCAAAAACAAGCTCTAAATCATGTTGAAACACAGAAATAAGCACTTTTCAAAAACAAGCTCCAAATCATGTTGAAATAGAGAAATTTACACTTTTCCGAAAAACAAGCTCCAAATCATGTTGAAATACAGAAATGAACACTTTTCCAAAAACAAGCTCTAAATCATGTTTGATGCACCCTGTAAGTAAATTTTATTTCAGTACTGTTTTATCAGGATGATAGGAACACTGTGGACAGTTTTCAGCAAGTTGCAACATTGAAATACAGAAATAAACACTTTTCCAAAAACAAGCTCTAAATCATGTTGAAACACAGAAATAAGCACTTTTCAAAAACAAGCTCCAAATCATGTTGAAATACAGAAATGAACACTTTTCCAAAAACAAGCTCCAAATCATGTTGAAATACAGAAATAAACACTTTTCCATAAACAAGCTCTAAATCATGTTTGATGCACCCTGTAAGTAAATTTTATTTCAGTACTGTTTTATCAGGATGATAGGAACACTGTGGACAGTTTTCAGCAAGTTGCAACATTGAAATACAGAAATAAACACTTTTCCAAAAACAAGCTCTAAATCATGTTGAAACACAGAAATAAGCACTTTTCAAAAACAAGCTCCAAATCATGTTGAAATAGAGAAATTTACACTTTTCCAAAAACAAGCTCCAAATCATGTTGAAATACAGAAATGAACACTTTTCCAAAAACAAGCTCTAAATCATGTTTGATGCACCCTGTAAGTAAATTTTATTTCAGTACTGTTTTATCAGGATGATAGGAACACTGTGGACAGTTTTCAGCAAGTTGCAACATTGAAATACAGAAATAAACACATTTCCAAAAACACGCTCTAAATCATGTTGAAACACAGAAATAAGCACTTATCAAAAACAAGCTCCAAATCATGTTGAAATAGAGAAATTTACACTTTTCCAAAAACAAGCTCCAAATCATGTTGAAATACAGAAATAAACACTTTTCCATAAACAAGCTCTAAATCATGTTTGATGCACTCTGTAAGTACATTTTATTTCAGTACTGTTTTATCAGGATGATAGGAACACTGTGGACAGTTTTCAGCAAGTTGCAACATTGAAATACAGAAATAAACACTTTTCCAAAAACACACTCTAAATCATGTTGAAACACAGAAATAAGCACTTTTCAAAAACAAGCTCCAAATCATGTTGAAATAGAGAAATTTACACTTTTCCAAAAACAAGCTCCAAATCATGTTGAAATACAGAAATGAACACTTTTCCAAAAACAAGCTCTAAATCATGTTTGATGCACCCTGTAAGTAAATTTTATTTCAGTACTGTTTTATCAGGATGATAGGAACACTGTGGACAGTTTTCAGCAAGTTGCAACATTGAAATACAGAAATAAACACTTTTCCAAAAACACACTCTAAATCATGTTGAAACACAGAAATAAGCACTTTTCAAAAACAAGCTCCAAATCATGTTGAAATAGAGAAATTTACACTTTTCCAAAAACAAGCTCCAAATCATGTTGAAATACAGAAATGAACACTTTTCCAAAAACAAGCTCTAAATCATGTTTGATGCACCCTGTAAGTAAATTTTATTTCAGTACTGTTTTATCAGGATGATAGGAACACTGTGGACAGTTTTCAGCAAGTTGCAACATTGAAATACAGAAATAAACACTTTTCCAATAACACGCTCTAAATCATGTTGAAACACAGAAATAAGCACTTTTCAAAAACAAGCTCCAAATCATGTTGAAATAGAGAAATTTACACTTTTCCAAAAACAAGCTCCAAATCATGTTGAAATACAGAAATAAACACTTTTCCATAAACAAGCTCTAAATCTTGTTTGATGCACTCTGTAAGCACATTTTATTTCAGTACTGTTTTATCAGGATGATAGGAACACTGTGGACAGTTTTCAGCAAGTTGCAACATTGAAATACAGAAATAAACACTTTTCCAAAAACAAGCTCTAAATCATGTTGAAACACAGAAATAAGCACTTTTCAAAAACAAGCTCCAAATCATGTTGAAATAGAGAAATTTACACTTTTCCAAAAACAAGCTCCAAATCATGTTGAAATACAGAAATGAACACTTTTCCAAAAACAAGCTCTAAATCGTGTTTGATGCACTCTGTAAGCACATTTTATTTCAGTACTGTTTTATCAGGATGATAGGAACACTGTGGACAGTTTTCAGCAAGTTGCAACATTGAAATACAGAAATAAACACTTTTCCAAAAACAAGCTCTAAATCATGTTGAAACACAGAAATAAGCACTTTTCAAAAACAAGCTCCAAATCATGTTGAAATACAGAAATGAACACTTTTCCAAAAACAAGCTCCAAATCATGTTGAAATACAGAAATAAACACTTTTCCATAAACAAGCTCTAAATCATGTTTGATGCACCCTGTAAGTAAATTTTATTTCAGTACTGTTTTATCAGGATGATTGGAACACTGTGGACAGTTTTCAGGAAGTTGCAACATTGAAATACAGAAATAAACACTTTTCCAAAAACAAGCTCTAAATCATGTTGAAACACAGAAATAAGCACTTTTCAAAAACAAGCTCCAAATCATGTTGAAATAGAGAAATTTACACTTTTCCGAAAAACAAGCTCCAAATCATGTTGCAATACAGAAATGAACACTTTTCCAAAAACAAGCTCTAAATCATGTTTGATGCACCCTGTAAGTAAATTTTATTTCAGTACTGTTTTATCAGGATGATAGGAACACTGTGGACAGTTTTCAGCAAGTTGCAACATTGAAATACAGAAATAAACACTTTTCCAAAAACAAGCTCTAAATCATGTTGAAACACAGAAATAAGCACTTTTCAAAAACAAGCTCCAAATCATGTTGAAATACAGAAATGAACACTTTTCCAAAAACAAGCTCCAAATCATGTTGAAATACAGAAATAAACACTTTTCCATAAACAAGCTCTAAATCATGTTTGATGCACCCTGTAAGTAAATTTTATTTCAGTACTGTTTTATCAGGATGATAGGAACACTGTGGACAGTTTTCAGCAAGTTGCAACATTGAAATACAGAAATAAACACTTTTCCAAAAACAAGCTCTAAATCATGTTGAAACACAGAAATAAGCACTTTTCAAAAACAAGCTCCAAATCATGTTGAAATAGAGAAATTTACACTTTTCCAAAAACAAGCTCCAAATCATGTTGAAATACAGAAATGAACACTTTTCCAAAAACAAGCTCTAAATCATGTTTGATGCACCCTGTAAGTAAATTTTATTTCAGTACTGTTTTATCAGGATGATAGGAACACTGTGGACAGTTTTCAGCAAGTTGCAACATTGAAATACAGAAATAAACACATTTCCAAAAACACGCTCTAAATCATGTTGAAACACAGAAATAAGCACTTTTCAAAAACAAGCTCCAAATCATGTTGAAATAGAGAAATTTACACTTTTCCAAAAACAAGCTCCAAATCATGTTGAAATACAGAAATAAACACTTTTCCATAAACAAGCTCTAAATCATGTTTGATGCACTCTGTAAGTACATTTTATTTCAGTGCTGTTTTATCAGGATGATAGGAACACTGTGGACAGTTTTCAGCAAGTTGCAACATTGAAATACAGAAATAAACACTTTTCCAAAAACACACTCTAAATCATGTTGAAACACAGAAATAAGCACTTTTCAAAAACAAGCTCCAAATCATGTTGAAATAGAGAAATTTACACTTTTCCAAAAACAAGCTCCAAATCATGTTGAAATACAGAAATGAACACTTTTCCAAAAACAAGCTCTAAATCATGTTTGATGCACCCTGTAAGTAAATTTTATTTCAGTACTGTTTTATCAGGATGATAGGAACACTGTGGACAGTTTTCAGCAAGTTGCAACATTGAAATACAGAAATAAACACTTTTCCAATAACACGCTCTAAATCATGTTGAAACACAGAAATAAGCACTTTTCAAAAACAAGCTCCAAATCATGTTGAAATAGAGAAATTTACACTTTTCCAAAAACAAGCTCCAAATCATGTTGAAATACAGAAATAAACACTTTTCCATAAACAAGCTCTAAATCTTGTTTGATGCACTCTGTAAGCACATTTTATTTCAGTACTGTTTTATCAGGATGATAGGAACACTGTGGACAGTTTTCAGCAAGTTGCAACATTGAAATACAGAAATAAACACTATTCCAAAAACAAGCTCTAAATCGTGTTGAAACACAGAAATAAGCACTTTTCAAAAACAAGCTCCAAATCATGTTGAAATAGAGAAATTTACACTTTTCCAAAAACAAGCTCCAAATCATGTTGAAATACAGAAATGAACACTTTTCCAAAAACAAGCTCTAAATCGTGTTTGATGCACCCTGTAAGTAAATTTTATTTCAGTACTGTTTTATCAGGATGATAGGAACACTTTGGACAGTTTTCAGCAAGTTGCAACATTGAAATACAGAAATAAACACTTTTCCAAAAACAAGCTCTAAATCATGTTGAAACACAGAAATAAGCACTTTTCAAAAACAAGCTCCAAATCATGTTGAAATAGAGAAATTTACACTTTTCCAAAAACAAGCTCCAAATCATGTTGAAATACAGAAATGAACACTTTTCCAAAAACAAGCTCTAAATCATGTTTGATGCACCCTGTAAGTAAATTTTATTTCAGTACTGTTTTATCAGGATGATAGGAACACTGTGGACAGTTTTCAGCAAGTTGCAACATTGAAATACAGAAATAAACACTTTTCCAAAAACAAGCTCTAAATCGTGTTTGATGCACCCTGTAAGTAAATTTTATTTCAGTACTGTTTTATCAGGATGATAGGAACACTGTGGACAGTTTTCAGCAAGTTGCAAAATTGAAATACAGAAATAAACACTTTTCCAAAAACAAGCTCTAAATCATGTTGAAACACAGAAATAAGCACTTTTCAAAAACAAGCTCCAAATCATGTTGAAATAGAGAAATTTACACTTTTCCAAAAACAAGCTCCAAATCATGTTGAAATACAGAAATGAACACTTTTCCAAAAACAAGCTCTAAATCATGTTTGATGCACCCTGTAAGTAAATTTTATTTCAGTACTGTTTTATCAGGATGATAGGAACACTGTGGACAGTTTTCAGCAAGTTGCAACATTGAAATACAGAAATAAACACTTTTCCAAAAACACACTCTAAATCATGTTGAAACCCAGAAATAAGCACTTTTCAAAAACAAGCTCCAAATCATGTTGAAATAGAGAAATTTACACTTTTCCAAAAACAAGCTCCAAATCATGTTGAAATACAGAAATGAACACTTTTCCAAAACCAAGCTCTAAATCATGTTTGATGCACCCTGTAAGTAAATTTTATTTCAGTACTGTTTTATCAGGATGATAGGAACACTGTGGACAGTTTTCAGCAAGTTGCAACATTGAAATACAGAAATAAACACTTTTCCAAAAACAAGCTCTAAATCATGTTGAAACACAGAAATAAGCACTTTTCAAAAACAAGCTCCAAATCATGTTGAAATACAGAAATGAACACTTTTCCAAAAACAAGCTCCAAATCATGTTGAAATACAGAAATAAACACTTTTCCATAAACAAGCTCTAAATCATGTTTGATGCACCCTGTAAGTAAATTTTATTTCAGTACTGTTTTATCAGGATGATAGGAACACTGTGGACAGTTTTCAGCAAGTTGCAACATTGAAATACAGAAATAAACACTTTTCCAAAAACAAGCTCTAAATCATGTTGAAACACAGAAATAAGCACTTTTCAAAAACAAGCTCCAAATCATGTTGAAATAGAGAAATTTACACTTTTCCAAAAACAAGCTCCAAATCATGTTGAAATACAGAAATGAACACTTTTCCAAAAACAAGCTCTAAATCATGTTTGATGCACCCTGTAAGTAAATTTTATTTCAGTACTGTTTTATCAGGATGATAGGAACACTGTGGACAGTTTTCAGCAAGTTGCAACATTGAAATACAGAAATAAACACATTTCCAAAAACACGCTCTAAATCATGTTGAAACACAGAAATAAGCACTTTTCAAAAACAAGCTCCAAATCATGTTGAAATAGAGAAATTTACACTTTTCCAAAAACAAGCTCCAAATCATGTTGAAATACAGAAATAAACACTTTTCCATAAACAAGCTCTAAATCATGTTTGATGCACTCTGTAAGTACATTTTATTTCAGTGCTGTTTTATCAGGATGATAGGAACACTGTGGACAGTTTTCAGCAAGTTGCAACATTGAAATACAGAAATAAACACTTTTCCAAAAACACACTCTAAATCATGTTGAAACACAGAAATAAGCACTTTTCAAAAACAAGCTCCAAATCATGTTGAAATAGAGAAATTTACACTTTTCCAAAAACAAGCTCCAAATCATGTTGAAATACAGAAATGAACACTTTTCCAAAAACAAGCTCTAAATCATGTTTGATGCACCCTGTAAGTAAATTTTATTTCAGTACTGTTTTATCAGGATGATAGGAACACTGTGGACAGTTTTCAGCAAGTTGCAACATTGAAATACAGAAATAAACACTTTTCCAATAACACGCTCTAAATCATGTTGAAACACAGAAATAAGCACTTTTCAAAAACAAGCTCCAAATCATGTTGAAATAGAGAAATTTACACTTTTCCAAAAACAAGCTCCAAATCATGTTGAAATACAGAAATAAACACTTTTCCATAAACAAGCTCTAAATCTTGTTTGATGCACTCTGTAAGCACATTTTATTTCAGTACTGTTTTATCAGGATGATAGGAACACTGTGGACAGTTTTCAGCAAGTTGCAACATTGAAATACAGAAATAAACACTATTCCAAAAACAAGCTCTAAATCGTGTTGAAACACAGAAATAAGCACTTTTCAAAAACAAGCTCCAAATCATGTTGAAATAGAGAAATTTACACTTTTCCAAAAACAAGCTCCAAATCATGTTGAAATACAGAAATGAACACTTTTCCAAAAACAAGCTCTAAATCGTGTTTGATGCACCCTGTAAGTAAATTTTATTTCAGTACTGTTTTATCAGGATGATAGGAACACTTTGGACAGTTTTCAGCAAGTTGCAACATTGAAATACAGAAATAAACACTTTTCCAAAAACAAGCTCTAAATCATGTTGAAACACAGAAATAAGCACTTTTCAAAAACAAGCTCCAAATCATGTTGAAATAGAGAAATTTACACTTTTCCAAAAACAAGCTCCAAATCATGTTGAAATACAGAAATGAACACTTTTCCAAAAACAAGCTCTAAATCATGTTTGATGCACCCTGTAAGTAAATTTTATTTCAGTACTGTTTTATCAGGATGATAGGAACACTGTGGACAGTTTTCAGCAAGTTGCAACATTGAAATACAGAAATAAACACTTTTCCAAAAACAAGCTCTAAATCGTGTTTGATGCACCCTGTAAGTAAATTTTATTTCAGTACTGTTTTATCAGGATGATAGGAACACTGTGGACAGTTTTCAGCAAGTTGCAAAATTGAAATACAGAAATAAACACTTTTCCAAAAACAAGCTCTAAATCATGTTGAAACACAGAAATAAGCACTTTTCAAAAACAAGCTCCAAATCATGTTGAAATAGAGAAATTTACACTTTTCCAAAAACAAGCTCCAAATCATGTTGAAATACAGAAATGAACACTTTTCCAAAAACAAGCTCTAAATCATGTTTGATGCACCCTGTAAGTAAATTTTATTTCAGTACTGTTTTATCAGGATGATAGGAACACTGTGGACAGTTTTCAGCAAGTTGCAACATTGAAATACAGAAATAAACACTTTTCCAAAAACACACTCTAAATCATGTTGAAACCCAGAAATAAGCACTTTTCAAAAACAAGCTCCAAATCATGTTGAAATAGAGAAATTTACACTTTTCCAAAAACAAGCTCCAAATCATGTTGAAATACAGAAATGAACACTTTTCCAAAACCAAGCTCTAAATCATGTTTGATGCACCCTGTAAGTAAATTTTATTTCAGTACTGTTTTATCAGGATGATAGGAACACTGTGGACAGTTTTCAGCAAGTTGCAACATTGAAATACAGAAATAAACACTTTTCCAAAAACAAGCTCTAAATCATGTTGAAACACAGAAATAAGCACTTTTCAAAAACAAGCTCCAAATCATGTTGAAATAGAGAAATTTACACTTTTCCAAAAACAAGCTCCAAATCATGTTGAAATACAGAAATAAACACTTTTCCATAAACAAGCTCTAAATCTTGTTTGATGCACTCTGTAAGTACATTTTATTTCAGTACTGTTTTATCAGGATGATAGGAACACTGTGGACAGTTTTCAGCAAGTTGCAACATTGAAATACAGAAATAAACACTTTTCCAAAAACAAGCTCTAAATCATGTTGAAACACAGAAATAAGCACTTTTCAAAAACAAGCTCCAAATCATGTTGAAATAGAGAAATTTACACTTTTCCAAAAACAAGCTCCAAATCATGTTGAAATACAGAAATGAACACTTTTCCAAAAACAAGCTCTAAATCGTGTTTGATGCACTCTGTAAGCACATTTTATTTCAGTACTGTTTTATCAGGATGATAGGAACACTGTGGACAGTTTTCAGCAAGTTGCAACATTGAAATACAGAAATAAACACTTTTCCAAAAACAAGCTCTAAATCATGTTGAAACACAGAAATAAGCACTTTTCAAAAACAAGCTCCAAATCATGTTGATATAGAGAAATTTACACTTTTCCAAAAACAAGCTCCAAATCATGTTGAAATACAGAAATGAACACTTTTCCAAAAACAAGCTCCAAATCATGTTGAAATACAGAAATAAACACTTTTCCATAAACAAGCTCTAAATCATGTTTGATGCACCCTGTAAGTAAATTTTATTTCAGTACTGTTTTATCAGGATGATAGGAACACTGTGGACAGTTTTCAGGAAGTTGCAACATTGAAATACAGAAATAAACACTTTTCCAAAAACAAGCTCTAAATCATGTTGAAACACAGAAATAAGCACTTTTCAAAAACAAGCTCCAAATCATGTTGAAATAGAGAAATTTACACTTTTCCGAAAAACAAGCTCCAAATCATGTTGAAATACAGAAATGAACACTTTTCCAAAAACAAGCTCTAAATCATGTTTGATGCACCCTGTAAGTAAATTTTATTTCAGTACTGTTTTATCAGGATGATAGGAACACTGTGGACAGTTTTCAGCAAGTTGCAACATTGAAATACAGAAATAAACACTTTTCCAAAAACAAGCTCTAAATCATGTTGAAACACAGAAATAAGCACTTTTCAAAAACAAGCTCCAAATCATGTTGAAATACAGAAATGAACACTTTTCCAAAAACAAGCTCCAAATCATGTTGAAATACAGAAATAAACACTTTTCCATAAACAAGCTCTAAATCATGTTTGATGCACCCTGTAAGTAAATTTTATTTCAGTACTGTTTTATCAGGATGATAGGAACACTGTGGACAGTTTTCAGGAAGTTGCAACATTGAAATACAGAAATAAACACTTTTCCAAAAACAAGCTCTAAATCATGTTGAAACACAGAAATAAGCACTTTTCAAAAACAAGCTCCAAATCATGTTGAAATAGAGAAATTTACACTTTTCCGAAAAACAAGCTCCAAATCATGTTGAAATACAGAAATGAACACTTTTCCAAAAACAAGCTCTAAATCATGTTTGATGCACCCTGTAAGTAAATTTTATTTCAGTACTGTTTTATCAGGATGATAGGAACACTGTGGACAGTTTTCAGCAAGTTGCAACATTGAAATACAGAAATAAACACTTTTCCAAAAACAAGCTCTAAATCATGTTGAAACACAGAAATAAGCACTTTTCAAAAACAAGCTCCAAATCATGTTGAAATACAGAAATGAACACTTTTCCAAAAACAAGCTCCAAATCATGTTGAAATACAGAAATAAACACTTTTCCATAAACAAGCTCTAAATCATGTTTGATGCACCCTGTAAGTAAATTTTATTTCAGTACTGTTTTATCAGGATGATAGGAACACTGTGGACAGTTTTCAGCAAGTTGCAACATTGAAATACAGAAATAAACACTTTTCCAAAAACAAGCTCTAAATCATGTTGAAACACAGAAATAAGCACTTTTCAAAAACAAGCTCCAAATCATGTTGAAATAGAGAAATTTACACTTTTCCAAAAACAAGCTCCAAATCATGTTGAAATACAGAAATGAACACTTTTCCAAAAACAAGCTCTAAATCATGTTTGATGCACCCTGTAAGTAAATTTTATTTCAGTACTGTTTTATCAGGATGATAGGAACACTGTGGACAGTTTTCAGCAAGTTGCAACATTGAAATACAGAAATAAACACTTTTCCAAAAACAAGCTCTAAATCATGTTGAAACACAGAAATAAGCACTTTTCAAAAACAAGCTCCAAATCATGTTGAAATACAGAAATGAACACTTTTCCAAAAACAAGCTCCAAATCATGTTGAAATACAGAAATAAACACTTTTCCATAAACAAGCTCTAAATCATGTTTGATGCACCCTGTAAGTAAATTTTATTTCAGTACTGTTTTATCAGGATGATAGGAACACTGTGGACAGTTTTCAGCAAGTTGCAACATTGAAATACAGAAATAAACACTTTTCCAAAAACAAGCTCTAAATCATGTTGAAACACAGAAATAAGCACTTTTCAAAAACAAGCTCCAAATCATGTTGAAATAGAGAAATTTACACTTTTCCAAAAACAAGCTCCAAATCATGTTGAAATACAGAAATGAACACTTTTCCAAAAACAAGCTCTAAATCATGTTTGATGCACCCTGTAAGTAAATTTTATTTCAGTACTGTTTTATCAGGATGATAGGAACACTGTGGACAGTTTTCAGCAAGTTGCAACATTGAAATACAGAAATAAACACATTTCCAAAAACACGCTCTAAATCATGTTGAAACACAGAAATAAGCACTTTTCAAAAACAAGCTCCAAATCATGTTGAAATAGAGAAATTTACACTTTTCCAAAAACAAGCTCCAAATCATGTTGAAATACAGAAATGAACACTTTTCCAAAAACAAGCTCCAAATCATGTTGAAATACAGAAATAAACACTTTTCCATAAACAAGCTCTAAATCATGTTTGATGCACCCTGTAAGTAAATTTTATTTCAGTACTGTTTTATCAGGATGATAGGAACACTGTGGACAGTTTTCAGGAAGTTGCAACATTGAAATACAGAAATAAACACTTTTCCAAAAACAAGCTCTAAATCATGTTGAAACACAGAAATAAGCACTTTTCAAAAACAAGCTCCAAATCATGTTGAAATAGAGAAATTTACACTTTTCCAAAAACAAGCTCCAAATCATGTTGAAATACAGAAATGAACACTTTTCCAAAAACAAGCTCTAAATCATGTTTGATGCACCCTGTAAGTAAATTTTATTTCAGTACTGTTTTATCAGGATGATAGGAACACTGTGGACAGTTTTCAGCAAGTTGCAACATTGAAATACAGAAATAAACACTTTTCCAAAAACAAGCTCTAAATCATGTTGAAACACAGAAATAAGCACTTTTCAAAAACAAGCTCCAAATCATGTTGAAATAGAGAAATTTACACTTTTCCAAAAACAAGCTCCAAATCATGTTGAAATACAGAAATGAACACTTTTCCAAAAACAAGCTCTAAATCATGTTTGATGCACCCTGTAAGTAAATTTTATTTCAGTACTGTTTTATCAGGATGATAGGAACACTGTGGACAGTTTTCAGCAAGTTGCAACATTGAAATACAGAAATAAACACTTTTCCAAAAACAAGCTCTAAATCATGTTGAAACACAGAAATAAGCACTTTTCAAAAACAAGCTCCAAATCATGTTGAAATAGAGAAATTTACACTTTTCCAAAAACAAGCTCCAAATCATGTTGAAATACAGAAATGAACACTTTTCCAAAAACAAGCTCTAAATCATGTTTGATGCACCCTGTAAGTAAATTTTATTTCAGTACTGTTTTATCAGGATGATAGGAACACTGTGGACAGTTTTCAGCAAGTTGCAACATTGAAATACAGAAATAAACACTTTTCCAAAAACAAGCTCTAAATCATGTTGAAACACAGAAATAAGCACTTTTCAAAAACAAGCTCCAAATCATGTTGAAATAGAGAAATTTACACTTTTCCAAAAACAAGCTCCAAATCATGTTGAAATACAGAAATGAACACTTTTCCAAAAACAAGCTCTAAATCATGTTTGATGCACCCTGTAAGTAAATTTTATTTCAGTACTGTTTTATCAGGATGATAGGAACACTGTGGACAGTTTTCAGCAAGTTGCAACATTGAAATACAGAAATAAACACTTTTCCAAAAACAAGCTCTAAATCATGTTGAAACACAGAAATAAGCACTTTTCAAAAACAAGCTCCAAATCATGTTGAAATAGAGAAATTTACACTTTTCCAAAAACAAGCTCCAAATCATGTTGAAATACAGAAATGAACACTTTTCCAAAAACAAGCTCTAAATCATGTTTGATGCACCCTGTAAGTAAATTTTATTTCAGTACTGTTTTATCAGGATGATAGGAACACTGTGGACAGTTTTCAGCAAGTTGCAACATTGAAATACAGAAATAAACACTTTTCCAAAAACAAGCTCTAAATCATGTTGAAACACAGAAATAAGCACTTTTCAAAAACAAGCTCCAAATCATGTTGAAATAGAGAAATTTACACTTTTCCAAAAACAAGCTCCAAATCATGTTGAAATACAGAAATGAACACTTTTCCAAAAACAAGCTCTAAATCATGTTTGATGCACCCTGTAAGTAAATTTTATTTCAGTACTGTTTTATCAGGATGATAGGAACACTGTGGACAGTTTTCAGCAAGTTGCAACATTGAAATACAGAAATAAACACTTTTCCAAAAACAAGCTCTAAATCATGTTGAAACACAGAAATAAGCACTTTTCAAAAACAAGCTCCAAATCATGTTGAAATAGAGAAATTTACACTTTTCCAAAAACAAGCTCCAAATCATGTTGAAATACAGAAATGAACACTTTTCCAAAAACAAGCTCCAAATCATGTTGAAATACAGAAATAAACACTTTTCCATAAACAAGCTCTAAATCATGTTTGATGCACCCTGTAAGTAAATTTTATTTCAGTACTGTTTTATCAGGATGATAGGAACACTGTGGACAGTTTTCAGCAAGTTGCAACATTGAAATACAGAAATAAACACTTTTCCAAAAACAAGCTCTAAATCATGTTGAAACACAGAAATAAGCACTTTTCAAAAACAAGCTCCAAATCATGTTGAAATAGAGAAATTTACACTTTTCCGAAAAACAAGCTCCAAATCATGTTGAAATACAGAAATGAACACTTTTCCAAAAACAAGCTCTAAATCATGTTTGATGCACCCTGTAAGTAAATTTTATTTCAGTACTGTTTTATCAGGATGATAGGAACACTGTGGACAGTTTTCAGCAAGTTGCAACATTGAAATACAGAAATAAACACTTTTCCAAAAACAAGCTCTAAATCATGTTGAAACACAGAAATAAGCACTTTTCAAAAACAAGCTCCAAATCATGTTGAAATAGAGAAATTTACACTTTTCCAAAAACAAGCTCCAAATCATGTTGAAATACAGAAATGAACACTTTTCCAAAAACAAGCTCTAAATCATGTTTGATGCACCCTGTAAGTAAATTTTATTTCAGTACTGTTTTATCAGGATGATAGGAACACTGTGGACAGTTTTCAGCAAGTTGCAACATTGAAATACAGAAATAAACACTTTTCCAAAAACAAGCTCTAAATCATGTTGAAACACAGAAATAAGCACTTTTCAAAAACAAGCTCCAAATCATGTTGAAATAGAGAAATTTACACTTTTCCAAAAACAAGCTCCAAATCATGTTGAAATACAGAAATGAACACTTTTCCAAAAACAAGCTCTAAATCATGTTTGATGCACCCTGTAAGTAAATTTTATTTCAGTACTGTTTTATCAGGATGATAGGAACACTGTGGACAGTTTTCAGCAAGTTGCAACATTGAAATACAGAAATAAACACTTTTCCAAAAACAAGCTCTAAATCATGTTGAAACACAGAAATAAGCACTTTTCAAAAACAAGCTCCAAATCATGTTGAAATAGAGAAATTTACACTTTTCCAAAAACAAGCTCCAAATCATGTTGAAATACAGAAATGAACACTTTTCCAAAAACAAGCTCTAAATCATGTTTGATGCACCCTGTAAGTAAATTTTATTTCAGTACTGTTTTATCAGGATGATAGGAACACTGTGGACAGTTTTCAGCAAGTTGCAACATTGAAATACAGAAATAAACACTTTTCCAAAAACAAGCTCTAAATCATGTTGAAACACAGAAATAAGCACTTTTCAAAAACAAGCTCCAAATCATGTTGAAATAGAGAAATTTACACTTTTCCAAAAACAAGCTCCAAATCATGTTGAAATACAGAAATGAACACTTTTCCAAAAACAAGCTCTAAATCATGTTTGATGCACCCTGTAAGTAAATTTTATTTCAGTACTGTTTTATCAGGATGATAGGAACACTGTGGACAGTTTTCAGCAAGTTGCAACATTGAAATACAGAAATAAACACTTTTCCAAAAACAAGCTCTAAATCATGTTGAAACACAGAAATAAGCACTTTTCAAAAACAAGCTCCAAATCATGTTGAAATAGAGAAATTTACACTTTTCCAAAAACAAGCTCCAAATCATGTTGAAATACAGAAATGAACACTTTTCCAAAAACAAGCTCTAAATCATGTTTGATGCACCCTGTAAGTAAATTTTATTTCAGTACTGTTTTATCAGGATGATAGGAACACTGTGGACAGTTTTCAGCAAGTTGCAACATTGAAATACAGAAATAAACACTTTTCCAAAAACAAGCTCTAAATCATGTTGAAACACAGAAATAAGCACTTTTCAAAAACAAGCTCCAAATCATGTTGAAATAGAGAAATTTACACTTTTCCAAAAACAAGCTCCAAATCATGTTGAAATACAGAAATGAACACTTTTCCAAAAACAAGCTCTAAATCATGTTTGATGCACCCTGTAAGTAAATTTTATTTCAGTACTGTTTTATCAGGATGATAGGAACACTGTGGACAGTTTTCAGCAAGTTGCAACATTGAAATACAGAAATAAACACTTTTCCAAAAACAAGCTCTAAATCATGTTGAAACACAGAAATAAGCACTTTTCAAAAACAAGCTCCAAATCATGTTGAAATAGAGAAATTTACACTTTTCCAAAAACAAGCTCCAAATCATGTTGAAATACAGAAATGAACACTTTTCCAAAAACAAGCTCTAAATCATGTTTGATGCACCCTGTAAGTAAATTTTATTTCAGTACTGTTTTATCAGGATGATAGGAACACTGTGGACAGTTTTCAGCAAGTTGCAACATTGAAATACAGAAATAAACACTTTTCCAAAAACAAGCTCTAAATCATGTTGAAACACAGAAATAAGCACTTTTCAAAAACAAGCTCCAAATCATGTTGAAATAGAGAAATTTACACTTTTCCAAAAACAAGCTCCAAATCATGTTGAAATACAGAAATGAACACTTTTCCAAAAACAAGCTCTAAATCATGTTTGATGCACCCTGTAAGTAAATTTTATTTCAGTACTGTTTTATCAGGATGATAGGAACACTGTGGACAGTTTTCAGCAAGTTGCAACATTGAAATACAGAAATAAACACTTTTCCAAAAACAAGCTCTAAATCATGTTGAAACACAGAAATAAGCACTTTTCAAAAACAAGCTCCAAATCATGTTGAAATAGAGAAATTTACACTTTTCCAAAAACAAGCTCCAAATCATGTTGAAATACAGAAATGAACACTTTTCCAAAAACAAGCTCTAAATCATGTTTGATGCACCCTGTAAGTAAATTTTATTTCAGTACTGTTTTATCAGGATGATAGGAACACTGTGGACAGTTTTCAGCAAGTTGCAACATTGAAATACAGAAATAAACACTTTTCCAAAAACAAGCTCTAAATCATGTTGAAACACAGAAATAAGCACTTTTCAAAAACAAGCTCCAAATCATGTTGAAATAGAGAAATTTACACTTTTCCAAAAACAAGCTCCAAATCATGTTGAAATACAGAAATGAACACTTTTCCAAAAACAAGCTCTAAATCATGTTTGATGCACCCTGTAAGTAAATTTTATTTCAGTACTGTTTTATCAGGATGATAGGAACACTGTGGACAGTTTTCAGCAAGTTGCAACATTGAAATACAGAAATAAACACTTTTCCAAAAACAAGCTCTAAATCATGTTGAAACACAGAAATAAGCACTTTTCAAAAACAAGCTCCAAATCATGTTGAAATAGAGAAATTTACACTTTTCCAAAAACAAGCTCCAAATCATGTTGAAATACAGAAATGAACACTTTTCCAAAAACAAGCTCTAAATCATGTTTGATGCACCCTGTAAGTAAATTTTATTTCAGTACTGTTTTATCAGGATGATAGGAACACTGTGGACAGTTTTCAGCAAGTTGCAACATTGAAATACAGAAATAAACACTTTTCCAAAAACAAGCTCTAAATCATGTTGAAACACAGAAATAAGCACTTTTCAAAAACAAGCTCCAAATCATGTTGAAATAGAGAAATTTACACTTTTCCAAAAACAAGCTCCAAATCATGTTGAAATACAGAAATGAACACTTTTCCAAAAACAAGCTCTAAATCATGTTTGATGCACCCTGTAAGTAAATTTTATTTCAGTACTGTTTTATCAGGATGATAGGAACACTGTGGACAGTTTTCAGCAAGTTGCAACATTGAAATACAGAAATAAACACTTTTCCAAAAACAAGCTCTAAATCATGTTGAAACACAGAAATAAGCACTTTTCAAAAACAAGCTCCAAATCATGTTGAAATAGAGAAATTTACACTTTTCCAAAAACAAGCTCCAAATCATGTTGAAATACAGAAATGAACACTTTTCCAAAAACAAGCTCTAAATCATGTTTGATGCACCCTGTAAGTAAATTTTATTTCAGTACTGTTTTATCAGGATGATAGGAACACTGTGGACAGTTTTCAGCAAGTTGCAACATTGAAATACAGAAATAAACACTTTTCCAAAAACAAGCTCTAAATCATGTTGAAACACAGAAATAAGCACTTTTCAAAAACAAGCTCCAAATCATGTTGAAATAGAGAAATTTACACTTTTCCAAAAACAAGCTCCAAATCATGTTGAAATACAGAAATGAACACTTTTCCAAAAACAAGCTCTAAATCATGTTTGATGCACCCTGTAAGTAAATTTTATTTCAGTACTGTTTTATCAGGATGATAGGAACACTGTGGACAGTTTTCAGCAAGTTGCAACATTGAAATACAGAAATAAACACTTTTCCAAAAACAAGCTCTAAATCATGTTGAAACACAGAAATAAGCACTTTTCAAAAACAAGCTCCAAATCATGTTGAAATAGAGAAATTTACACTTTTCCAAAAACAAGCTCCAAATCATGTTGAAATACAGAAATGAACACTTTTCCAAAAACAAGCTCTAAATCATGTTTGATGCACCCTGTAAGTAAATTTTATTTCAGTACTGTTTTATCAGGATGATAGGAACACTGTGGACAGTTTTCAGCAAGTTGCAACATTGAAATACAGAAATAAACACTTTTCCAAAAACAAGCTCTAAATCATGTTGAAACACAGAAATAAGCACTTTTCAAAAACAAGCTCCAAATCATGTTGAAATAGAGAAATTTACACTTTTCCAAAAACAAGCTCCAAATCATGTTGAAATACAGAAATGAACACTTTTCCAAAAACAAGCTCTAAATCATGTTTGATGCACCCTGTAAGTAAATTTTATTTCAGTACTGTTTTATCAGGATGATAGGAACACTGTGGACAGTTTTCAGCAAGTTGCAACATTGAAATACAGAAATAAACACTTTTCCAAAAACAAGCTCTAAATCATGTTGAAACACAGA
This sequence comes from Salvelinus fontinalis, assembly GCF_029448725.1. Classification (NCBI taxonomy): domain Eukaryota; kingdom Metazoa; phylum Chordata; class Actinopteri; order Salmoniformes; family Salmonidae; genus Salvelinus; species Salvelinus fontinalis. The sequence continues at coordinate 376,635 of NW_026600319.1, forward strand.
AATAAGCACTTTTCAAAAACAAGCTCCAAATCATGTTGAAATAGAGAAATTTACACTTTTCCAAAAACAAGCTCCAAATCATGTTGAAATACAGAAATGAACACTTTTCCAAAAACAAGCTCTAAATCATGTTTGATGCACCCTGTAAGTAAATTTTATTTCAGTACTGTTTTATCAGGATGATAGGAACACTGTGGACAGTTTTCAGCAAGTTGCAACATTGAAATACAGAAATAAACACTTTTCCAAAAACAAGCTCTAAATCATGTTGAAACACAGAAATAAGCACTTTTCAAAAACAAGCTCCAAATCATGTTGAAATAGAGAAATTTACACTTTTCCAAAAACAAGCTCCAAATCATGTTGAAATACAGAAATGAACACTTTTCCAAAAACAAGCTCTAAATCATGTTTGATGCACCCTGTAAGTAAATTTTATTTCAGTACTGTTTTATCAGGATGATAGGAACACTGTGGACAGTTTTCAGCAAGTTGCAACATTGAAATACAGAAATAAACACTTTTCCAAAAACAAGCTCTAAATCATGTTGAAACACAGAAATAAGCACTTTTCAAAAACAAGCTCCAAATCATGTTGAAATAGAGAAATTTACACTTTTCCAAAAACAAGCTCCAAATCATGTTGAAATACAGAAATGAACACTTTTCCAAAAACAAGCTCTAAATCATGTTTGATGCACCCTGTAAGTAAATTTTATTTCAGTACTGTTTTATCAGGATGATAGGAACACTGTGGACAGTTTTCAGCAAGTTGCAACATTGAAATACAGAAATAAACACTTTTCCAAAAACAAGCTCTAAATCATGTTGAAACACAGAAATAAGCACTTTTCAAAAACAAGCTCCAAATCATGTTGAAATAGAGAAATTTACACTTTTCCAAAAACAAGCTCCAAATCATGTTGAAATACAGAAATGAACACTTTTCCAAAAACAAGCTCTAAATCATGTTTGATGCACCCTGTAAGTAAATTTTATTTCAGTACTGTTTTATCAGGATGATAGGAACACTGTGGACAGTTTTCAGCAAGTTGCAACATTGAAATACAGAAATAAACACTTTTCCAAAAACAAGCTCTAAATCATGTTGAAACACAGAAATAAGCACTTTTCAAAAACAAGCTCCAAATCATGTTGAAATAGAGAAATTTACACTTTTCCAAAAACAAGCTCCAAATCATGTTGAAATACAGAAATGAACACTTTTCCAAAAACAAGCTCTAAATCATGTTTGATGCACCCTGTAAGTAAATTTTATTTCAGTACTGTTTTATCAGGATGATAGGAACACTGTGGACAGTTTTCAGCAAGTTGCAACATTGAAATACAGAAATAAACACTTTTCCAAAAACAAGCTCTAAATCATGTTGAAACACAGAAATAAGCACTTTTCAAAAACAAGCTCCAAATCATGTTGAAATAGAGAAATTTACACTTTTCCAAAAACAAGCTCCAAATCATGTTGAAATACAGAAATGAACACTTTTCCAAAAACAAGCTCTAAATCATGTTTGATGCACCCTGTAAGTAAATTTTATTTCAGTACTGTTTTATCAGGATGATAGGAACACTGTGGACAGTTTTCAGCAAGTTGCAACATTGAAATACAGAAATAAACACTTTTCCAAAAACAAGCTCTAAATCATGTTGAAACACAGAAATAAGCACTTTTCAAAAACAAGCTCCAAATCATGTTGAAATAGAGAAATTTACACTTTTCCAAAAACAAGCTCCAAATCATGTTGAAATACAGAAATGAACACTTTTCCAAAAACAAGCTCTAAATCATGTTTGATGCACCCTGTAAGTAAATTTTATTTCAGTACTGTTTTATCAGGATGATAGGAACACTGTGGACAGTTTTCAGCAAGTTGCAACATTGAAATACAGAAATAAACACTTTTCCAAAAACAAGCTCTAAATCATGTTGAAACACAGAAATAAGCACTTTTCAAAAACAAGCTCCAAATCATGTTGAAATAGAGAAATTTACACTTTTCCAAAAACAAGCTCCAAATCATGTTGAAATACAGAAATGAACACTTTTCCAAAAACAAGCTCTAAATCATGTTTGATGCACCCTGTAAGTAAATTTTATTTCAGTACTGTTTTATCAGGATGATAGGAACACTGTGGACAGTTTTCAGCAAGTTGCAACATTGAAATACAGAAATAAACACTTTTCCAAAAACAAGCTCTAAATCATGTTGAAACACAGAAATAAGCACTTTTCAAAAACAAGCTCCAAATCATGTTGAAATAGAGAAATTTACACTTTTCCAAAAACAAGCTCCAAATCATGTTGAAATACAGAAATGAACACTTTTCCAAAAACAAGCTCTAAATCATGTTTGATGCACCCTGTAAGTAAATTTTATTTCAGTACTGTTTTATCAGGATGATAGGAACACTGTGGACAGTTTTCAGCAAGTTGCAACATTGAAATACAGAAATAAACACTTTTCCAAAAACAAGCTCTAAATCATGTTGAAACACAGAAATAAGCACTTTTCAAAAACAAGCTCCAAATCATGTTGAAATAGAGAAATTTACACTTTTCCAAAAACAAGCTCCAAATCATGTTGAAATACAGAAATGAACACTTTTCCAAAAACAAGCTCTAAATCATGTTTGATGCACCCTGTAAGTAAATTTTATTTCAGTACTGTTTTATCAGGATGATAGGAACACTGTGGACAGTTTTCAGCAAGTTGCAACATTGAAATACAGAAATAAACACTTTTCCAAAAACAAGCTCTAAATCATGTTGAAACACAGAAATAAGCACTTTTCAAAAACAAGCTCCAAATCATGTTGAAATAGAGAAATTTACACTTTTCCAAAAACAAGCTCCAAATCATGTTGAAATACAGAAATGAACACTTTTCCAAAAACAAGCTCTAAATCATGTTTGATGCACCCTGTAAGTAAATTTTATTTCAGTACTGTTTTATCAGGATGATAGGAACACTGTGGACAGTTTTCAGCAAGTTGCAACATTGAAATACAGAAATAAACACTTTTCCAAAAACAAGCTCTAAATCATGTTGAAACACAGAAATAAGCACTTTTCAAAAACAAGCTCCAAATCATGTTGAAATAGAGAAATTTACACTTTTCCAAAAACAAGCTCCAAATCATGTTGAAATACAGAAATGAACACTTTTCCAAAAACAAGCTCTAAATCATGTTTGATGCACCCTGTAAGTAAATTTTATTTCAGTACTGTTTTATCAGGATGATAGGAACACTGTGGACAGTTTTCAGCAAGTTGCAACATTGAAATACAGAAATAAACACTTTTCCAAAAACAAGCTCTAAATCATGTTGAAACACAGAAATAAGCACTTTTCAAAAACAAGCTCCAAATCATGTTGAAATAGAGAAATTTACACTTTTCCAAAAACAAGCTCCAAATCATGTTGAAATACAGAAATGAACACTTTTCCAAAAACAAGCTCTAAATCATGTTTGATGCACCCTGTAAGTAAATTTTATTTCAGTACTGTTTTATCAGGATGATAGGAACACTGTGGACAGTTTTCAGCAAGTTGCAACATTGAAATACAGAAATAAACACTTTTCCAAAAACAAGCTCTAAATCATGTTGAAACACAGAAATAAGCACTTTTCAAAAACAAGCTCCAAATCATGTTGAAATAGAGAAATTTACACTTTTCCGAAAAACAAGCTCCAAATCATGTTGAAATACAGAAATGAACACTTTTCCAAAAACAAGCTCTAAATCATGTTTGATGCACCCTGTAAGTAAATTTTATTTCAGTACTGTTTTATCAGGATGATAGGAACACTGTGGACAGTTTTCAGCAAGTTGCAACATTGAAATACAGAAATAAACACTTTTCCAAAAACAAGCTCTAAATCATGTTGAAACACAGAAATAAGCACTTTTCAAAAACAAGCTCCAAATCATGTTGAAATAGAGAAATTTACACTTTTCCAAAAACAAGCTCCAAATCATGTTGAAATACAGAAATGAACACTTTTCCAAAAACAAGCTCTAAATCATGTTTGATGCACCCTGTAAGTAAATTTTATTTCAGTACTGTTTTATCAGGATGATAGGAACACTGTGGACAGTTTTCAGCAAGTTGCAACATTGAAATACAGAAATAAACACTTTTCCAAAAACAAGCTCTAAATCATGTTGAAACACAGAAATAAGCACTTTTCAAAAACAAGCTCCAAATCATGTTGAAATAGAGAAATTTACACTTTTCCAAAAACAAGCTCCAAATCATGTTGAAATACAGAAATGAACACTTTTCCAAAAACAAGCTCTAAATCATGTTTGATGCACCCTGTAAGTAAATTTTATTTCAGTACTGTTTTATCAGGATGATAGGAACACTGTGGACAGTTTTCAGCAAGTTGCAACATTGAAATACAGAAATAAACACTTTTCCAAAAACAAGCTCTAAATCATGTTGAAACACAGAAATAAGCACTTTTCAAAAACAAGCTCCAAATCATGTTGAAATAGAGAAATTTACACTTTTCCAAAAACAAGCTCCAAATCATGTTGAAATACAGAAATGAACACTTTTCCAAAAACAAGCTCTAAATCATGTTTGATGCACCCTGTAAGTAAATTTTATTTCAGTACTGTTTTATCAGGATGATAGGAACACTGTGGACAGTTTTCAGCAAGTTGCAACATTGAAATACAGAAATAAACACTTTTCCAAAAACAAGCTCTAAATCATGTTGAAACACAGAAATAAGCACTTTTCAAAAACAAGCTCCAAATCATGTTGAAATAGAGAAATTTACACTTTTCCAAAAACAAGCTCCAAATCATGTTGAAATACAGAAATGAACACTTTTCCAAAAACAAGCTCTAAATCATGTTTGATGCACCCTGTAAGTAAATTTTATTTCAGTACTGTTTTATCAGGATGATAGGAACACTGTGGACAGTTTTCAGCAAGTTGCAACATTGAAATACAGAAATAAACACTTTTCCAAAAACAAGCTCTAAATCATGTTGAAACACAGAAATAAGCACTTTTCAAAAACAAGCTCCAAATCATGTTGAAATAGAGAAATTTACACTTTTCCAAAAACAAGCTCCAAATCATGTTGAAATACAGAAATAAACACTTTTCCATAAACAAGCTCTAAATCATGTTTGATGCACTCTGTAAGTACATTTTATTTCAGTACTGTTTTATCAGGATGATAGGAACACTGTGGACAGTTTTCAGCAAGTTGCAACATTGAAATACAGAAATAAACACTTTTCCAAAAACCCAGCTCTAAATCATGTTGAAACACAGAAATAAGCACTTTTCAAAAACAAGCTCCAAATCATGTTGAAATAGAGAAATTTACACTTTTCCAAAAACAAGCTCCAAATCATGTTGAAATACAGAAATGAACACTTTTCCAAAAACAAGCTCTAAATCATGTTTGATGCACCCTGTAAGTAAATTTTATTTCAGTACTGTTTTATCAGGATGATAGGAACACTGTGGACAGTTTTCAGCAAGTTGCAACATTGAAATACAGAAATAAACACTTTTCCAAAAACACAGCTCTAAATCATGTTGAAACACAGAAATAAGCACTTTTCAAAAACAAGCTCCAAATCATGTTGAAATAGAGAAATTTACACTTTTCCAAAAACAAGCTCCAAATCATGTTGAAATACAGAAATGAACACTTTTCCAAAAACAAGCTCTAAATCATGTTTGATGCACCCTGTAAGTAAATTTTATTTCAGTACTGTTTTATCAGGATGATAGGAACACTGTGGACAGTTTTCAGCAAGTTGCAACATTGAAATACAGAAATAAACACTTTTCCAAAAACACGCTCTAAATCATGTTGAAACACAGAAATAAGCACTTTTCAAAAACAAGCTCCAAATCATGTTGAAATAGAGAAATTTACACTTTTCCAAAAACAAGCTCCAAATCATGTTGAAATACAGAAATAAACACTTTTCCATAAACAAGCTCTAAATCATGTTTGATGCACTCTGTAAGCACATTTTATTTCAGTACTGTTTTATCAGGATGATAGGAACACTGTGGACAGTTTTCAGCAAGTTGCAACATTGAAATACAGAAATAAACACTTTTCCAAAAACAAGCTCTAAATCATGTTGAAACACAGAAATAAGCACTTTTCAAAAACAAGCTCCAAATCATGTTGAAATAGAGAAATTTACACTTTTCCAAAAACAAGCTCCAAATCATGTTGAAATACAGAAATGAACACTTTTCCAAAAACAAGCTCTAAATCGTGTTTGATGCACTCTGTAAGCACATTTTATTTCAGTACTGTTTTATCAGGATGATAGGAACACTGTGGACAGTTTTCAGCAAGTTGCAACATTGAAATACAGAAATAAACACTTTTCCAAAAACAAGCTCTAAATCATGTTGAAACACAGAAATAAGCACTTTTCAAAAACAAGCTCCAAATCATGTTGAAATAGAGAAATTTACACTTTTCCAAAAACAAGCTCCAAATCATGTTGAAATACAGAAATGAACACTTTTCCAAAAACAAGCTCTAAATCGTGTTTGATGCACCCTGTAAGTAAATTTTATTTCAGTACTGTTTTATCAGGATGATAGGAACACTGTGGACAGTTTTCAGCAAGTTGCAACATTGAAATACAGAAATAAACACTTTTCCAAAAACAAGCTCTAAATCATGTTGAAACACAGAAATAAGCACTTTTCAAAAACAAGCTCCAAATCATGTTGAAATAGAGAAATTTACACTTTTCCAAAAACAAGCTCCAAATCATGTTGAAATACAGAAATGAACACTTTTCCAAAAACAAGCTCTAAATCATGTTTGATGCACCCTGTAAGTAAATTTTATTTCAGTACTGTTTTATCAGGATGATAGGAACACTGTGGACAGTTTTCAGCAAGTTGCAACATTGAAATACAGAAATAAACACTTTTCCAAAAACAAGCTCTAAATCATGTTGAAACACAGAAATAAGCACTTTTCAAAAACAAGCTCCAAATCATGTTGAAATAGAGAAATTTACACTTTTCCAAAAACAAGCTCCAAATCATGTTGAAATACAGAAATGAACACTTTTCCAAAAACAAGCTCTAAATCATGTTTGATGCACCCTGTAAGTAAATTTTATTTCAGTACTGTTTTATCAGGATGATAGGAACACTGTGGACAGTTTTCAGCAAGTTGCAACATTGAAATACAGAAATAAACACTTTTCCAAAAACAAGCTCTAAATCGTGTTTGATGCACCCTGTAAGTAAATTTTATTTCAGTACTGTTTTATCAGGATGATAGGAACACTGTGGACAGTTTTCAGCAAGTTGCAACATTGAAATACAGAAATAAACACTTTTCCAAAAACACACTCTAAATCATGTTGAAACACAGAAATAAGCACTTTTCAAAAACAAGCTCCAAATCATGTTGAAATAGAGAAATTTACACTTTTCCAAAAACAAGCTCCAAATCATGTTGAAATACAGAAATGAACACTTTTCCAAAAACAAGCTCTAAATCATGTTTGATGCACCCTGTAAGTAAATTTTATTTCAGTACTGTTTTATCAGGATGATAGGAACACTGTGGACAGTTTTCAGCAAGTTGCAACATTGAAATACAGAAATAAACACTTTCCCAATAACACGCTCTAAATCATGTTGAAACACAGAAATAAGCACTTTTCAAAAACAAGCTCCAAATCATGTTGAAATAGAGAAATTTACACTTTTCCAAAAACAAGCTCCAAATCATGTTGAAATACAGAAATAAACACTTTTCCATAAACAAGCTCTAAATCTTGTTTGATGCACTCTGTAAGCACATTTTATTTCAGTACTGTTTTATCAGGATGATAGGAACACTGTGGACAGTTTTCAGCAAGTTGCAACATTGAAATACAGAAATAAACACTTTTCCAAAAACAAGCTCTAAATCATGTTGAAACACAGAAATAAGCACTTTTCAAAAACAAGCTCCAAATCATGTTGAAATAGAGAAATTTACACTTTTCCAAAAACAAGCTCCAAATCATGTTGAAATACAGAAATGAACACTTTTCCAAAAACAAGCTCTAAATCGTGTTTGATGCACTCTGTAAGCACATTTTATTTCAGTACTGTTTTATCAGGATGATAGGAACACTGTGGACAGTTTTCAGCAAGTTGCAACATTGAAATACAGAAATAAACACTTTTCCAAAAACAAGCTCTAAATCATGTTGAAACACAGAAATAAGCACTTTTCAAAAACAAGCTCCAAATCATGTTGAAATAGAGAAATTTACACTTTTCCAAAAACAAGCTCCAAATCATGTTGAAATACAGAAATGAACACTTTTCCAAAAACAAGCTCTAAATCGTGTTTGATGCACCCTGTAAGTAAATTTTATTTCAGTACTGTTTTATCAGGATGATAGGAACACTGTGGACAGTTTTCAGCAAGTTGCAACATTGAAATACAGAAATAAACACTTTTCCAAAAACAAGCTCTAAATCATGTTGAAACACAGAAATAAGCACTTTTCAAAAACAAGCTCCAAATCATGTTGAAATAGAGAAATTTACACTTTTCCAAAAACAAGCTCCAAATCATGTTGAAATACAGAAATGAACACTTTTCCAAAAACAAGCTCTAAATCGTGTTTGATGCACCCTGTAAGTAAATTTTATTTCAGTACTGTTTTATCAGGATGATAGGAACACTGTGGACAGTTTTCAGCAAGTTGCAACATTGAAATACAGAAATAAACACTTTTCCAAAAACAAGCTCTAAATCATGTTGAAACACAGAAATAAGCACTTTTCAAAAACAAGCTCCAAATCATGTTGAAATAGAGAAATTTACACTTTTCCAAAAACAAGCTCCAAATCATGTTGAAATACAGAAATGAACACTTTTCCAAAAACAAGCTCTAAATCATGTTTGATGCACCCTGTAAGTAAATTTTATTTCAGTACTGTTTTATCAGGATGATAGGAACACTGTGGACAGTTTTCAGCAAGTTGCAACATTGAAATACAGAAATAAACACTTTTCCAAAAACAAGCTCTAAATCGTGTTTGATGCACCCTGTAAGTAAATTTTATTTCAGTACTGTTTTATCAGGATGATAGGAACACTGTGGACAGTTTTCAGCAAGTTGCAAAATTGAAATACAGAAATAAACACTTTTCCAAAAACAAGCTCTAAATCATGTTGAAACACAGAAATAAGCACTTTTCAAAAACAAGCTCCAAATCATGTTGAAATAGAGAAATTTACACTTTTCCAAAAACAAGCTCCAAATCATGTTGAAATACAGAAATGAACACTTTTCCAAAAACAAGCTCTAAATCATGTTTGATGCACCCTGTAAGTAAATTTTATTTCAGTACTGTTTTATCAGGATGATAGGAACACTGTGGACAGTTTTCAGCAAGTTGCAACATTGAAATACAGAAATAAACACTTTTCCAAAAACACGCTCTAAATCATGTTGAAACACAGAAATAAGCACTTTTCAAAAACAAGCTCCAAATCATGTTGAAATAGAGAAATTTACACTTTTCCAAAAACAAGCTCCAAATCATGTTGAAATACAGAAATGAACACTTTTCCAAAAACAAGCGCTAAATCATGTTTGATGCACCCTGTAAGTAAATTTTATTTCAGTACTGTTTTATCAGGATGATAGGAACACTGTGGACAGTTTTCAGCAAGTTGCAACATTGAAATACAGAAATAAACACTTTTCCAAAAACAAGCTCCAAATCATGTTGAAACACAGAAATAAGCACTTTTCAAAAACAAGCTCCAAATCATGTTGAAATAGAGAAATTTACACTTTTCCAAAAACAAGCTCCAAATCATGTTGAAATACCGAAATAAACACTTTTCCATAAACAAGCTCTAAATCATGTTTGATGCACTCTGTAAGTACATTTTATTTCAGTACTGTTTTATCAGGATGATAGGAACACTGTGGACAGTTTTCAGCAAGTTGCAACATTGAAATACAGAAATAAACACTTTTCCAAAAACAAGCTCTAAATCATGTTGAAACACAGAAATAAGCACTTTTCAAAAACAAGCTCCAAATCATGTTGAAATAGAGAAATTTACACTTTTCCAAAAACAAGCTCCAAATCATGTTGAAATACAGAAATAAACACTTTTCCATAAACAAGCTCTAAATCATGTTTGATGCACTCTGTAAGTACATTTTATTTCAGTACTGTTTTATCAGGATGATAGGAACACTGTGGACAGTTTTCAGCAAGTTGCAACATTGAAATACAGAAATAAACACCTTTCCAAAAACAAGCTCTAAATCATGTTGAAACACAGAAATAAGCACTTTTCAAAAACAAGCTCCAAATCATGTTGAAATAGAGAAATTTACACTTTTCCAAAAACAAGCTCCAAATCATGTTGAAATACAGAAATGAACACTTTTCCAAAAACAAGCTCTAAATCGTGTTTGATGCACCCTGTAAGTAAATTGTATTTCAGTACTGTTTTATCAGGATGATAGGAACACTGTGGACAGTTTTCAGCAAGTTGCAACATTGAAATACAGAAATAAACACTTTTCCAAAAACAAGCTCTAAATAATGTTGAAACACAGAAATAAGCATTTTTCAAAAACAAGCTCCAAATCATGTTGAAATAGAGAAATTTACACTTTTCCAAAAACAAGCTCCAAATCATGTTGAAATACAGAAATAAACACTTTTCCATAAACAAGCTCTAAATCATGTTTGATGCACTCTGTAAGTACATTTTATTTCAGTACTGTTTTATCAGGATGATAGGAACACTGTGGACAGTTTTCAGCAAGTTGCAACATTGAAATACAGAAATAAACACTTTTCCAAAAACAAGCTCTAAATCATGTTGAAACACAGAAATAAGCACTTTTCAAAAACAAGCTCCAAATCATGTTGAAATAGAGAAATTTACACTTTTCCAAAAACAAGCTCCAAATCATGTTGAAATACAGAAATGAACACTTTTCCAAAAACAAGCTCTAAATCATGTTTGATGCACCCTGTAAGTAAATTTTATTTCAGTACTGTTTTATCAGGATGATAGGAACACTGTGGACAGTTTTCAGCAAGTTGCAACATTGAAATACAGAAATAAACACTTTTCCAAAAACACGCTCTAAATCATGTTGAAACACAGAAATAAGCACTTTTCAAAAACAAGCTCCAAATCATGTTGAAATAGAGAAATTTACACTTTTCCAAAAACAAGCTCCAAATCATGTTGAAATACAGAAATGAACACTTTTCCAAAAACAAGCTCTAAATCATGTTTGATGCACCCTGTAAGTAAATTTTATTTCAGTACTGTTTTATCAGGATGATAGGAACACTGTGGACAGTTTTCAGCAAGTTGCAACATTGAAATACAGAAATAAACACTTTTCCAAAAACACGCTCTAAATCATGTTGAAACACAGAAATAAGCACTTTTCAAAAACAAGCTCCAAATCATGTTGAAATAGAGAAATTTACACTTTTCCAAAAACAAGCTCCAAATCATGTTGAAATACAGAAATGAACACTTTTCCAAAAACAAGCGCTAAATCATGTTTGATGCACCCTGTAAGTAAATTTTATTTCAGTACTGTTTTATCAGGATGATAGGAACACTGTGGACAGTTTTCAGCAAGTTGCAACATTGAAATACAGAAATAAACACTTTTCCAAAAACACGCTCTAAATCATGTTGAAACACAGAAATAAGCACTTTTCAAAAACAAGCTCCAAATCATGTTGAAATAGAGAAATTTACACTTTTCCAAAAACAAGCTCCAAATCATGTTGAAATACAGAAATGAACACTTTTCCAAAAACAAGCTCTAAATCATGTTTGATGCACCCTGTAAGTAAATTTTATTTCAGTACTGTTTTATCAGGATGATAGGAACACTGTGGACAGTTTTCAGCAAGTTGCAACATTGAAATACAGAAATAAACACTTTTCCAAAAACAAGCTCTAAATCATGTTGAAACACAGAAATAAGCACTTTTCAAAAACAAGCTCCAAATCATGTTGAAATAGAGAAATTTACACTTTTCCAAAAACAAGCTCCAAATCATGTTGAAATACAGAAATGAACACTTTTCCAAAAACAAGCTCTAAATCATGTTTGATGCACCCTGTAAGTAAATTTTATTTCAGTACTGTTTTATCAGGATGATAGGAACACTGTGGACAGTTTTCAGCAAGTTGCAACATTGAAATACAGAAATAAACACTTTTCCAAAAACACGCTCTAAATCATGTTGAAACACAGAAATAAGCACTTTTCAAAAACAAGCTCCAAATCATGTTGAAATAGAGAAATTTACACTTTTCCAAAAACAAGCTCCAAATCATGTTGAAATACAGAAATGAACACTTTTCCAAAAACAAGCGCTAAATCATGTTTGATGCACCCTGTAAGTAAATTTTATTTCAGTACTGTTTTATCAGGATGATAGGAACACTGTGGACAGTTTTCAGCAAGTTGCAACATTGAAATACAGAAATAAACACTTTTCCAAAAACAAGCTCCAAATCATGTTGAAACACAGAAATAAGCACTTTTCAAAAACAAACTCCAAATCATGTTGAAATAGAGAAATTTACACTTTTCCAAAAACAAGCTCCAAATCATGTTGAAATACAGAAATGAACACTTTTCCAAAAACAAGCGCTAAATCATGTTTGATGCACCCTGTAAGTAAATTTTATTTCAGTACTGTTTTATCAGGATGATAGGAACACTGTGGACAGTTTTCAGCAAGTTGCAAAATTGAAATACAGAAATAAACACTTTTCCAAAAACAAGCTCTAAATCATGTTGAAACACAGAAATAAGCACTTTTCAAAAACAAGCTCCAAATCATGTTGAAATAGAGAAATTTACACTTTTCCAAAAACAAGCTCCAAATCATGTTGAAATACAGAAATGAACACTTTTCCAAAAACAAGCTCTAAATCATGTTTGATGCACCCTGTAAGTAAATTTTATTTCAGTACTGTTTTATCAGGATGATAGGAACACTGTGGACAGTTTTCAGCAAGTTGCAACATTGAAATACAGAAATAAACACTTTTCCAAAAACACGCTCTAAATCATGTTGAAACACAGAAATAAGCACTTTTCAAAAACAAGCTCCAAATCATGTTGAAATAGAGAAATTTACACTTTTCCAAAAACAAGCTCCAAATCATGTTGAAATACAGAAATGAACACTTTTCCAAAAACAAGCGCTAAATCATGTTTGATGCACCCTGTAAGTAAATTTTATTTCAGTACTGTTTTATCAGGATGATAGGAACACTGTGGACAGTTTTCAGCAAGTTGCAACATTGAAATACAGAAATAAACACTTTTCCAAAAACAAGCTCCAAATCATGTTGAAACACAGAAATAAGCACTTTTCAAAAACAAGCTCCAAATCATGTTGAAATAGAGAAATTTACACTTTTCCAAAAACAAGCTCCAAATCATGTTGAAATACCGAAATAAACACTTTTCCATAAACAAGCTCTAAATCATGTTTGATGCACTCTGTAAGTACATTTTATTTCAGTACTGTTTTATCAGGATGATAGGAACACTGTGGACAGTTTTCAGCAAGTTGCAACATTGAAATACAGAAATAAACACTTTTCCAAAAACAAGCTCTAAATCATGTTGAAACACAGAAATAAGCACTTTTCAAAAACAAGCTCCAAATCATGTTGAAATAGAGAAATTTACACTTTTCCAAAAACAAGCTCCAAATCATGTTGAAATACAGAAATAAACACTTTTCCATAAACAAGCTCTAAATCATGTTTGATGCACTCTGTAAGTACATTTTATTTCAGTACTGTTTTATCAGGATGATAGGAACACTGTGGACAGTTTTCAGCAAGTTGCAACATTGAAATACAGAAATAAACACCTTTCCAAAAACAAGCTCTAAATCATGTTGAAACACAGAAATAAGCACTTTTCAAAAACAAGCTCCAAATCATGTTGAAATAGAGAAATTTACACTTTTCCAAAAACAAGCTCCAAATCATGTTGAAATACAGAAATGAACACTTTTCCAAAAACAAGCTCTAAATCGTGTTTGATGCACCCTGTAAGTAAATTGTATTTCAGTACTGTTTTATCAGGATGCTAGGAACACTGTGGACAGTTTTCAGCAAGTTGCAACATTGAAATACAGAAATAAACACTTTTCCAAAAACAAGCTCTAAATAATGTTGAAACACAGAAATAAGCATTTTTCAAAAACAAGCTCCAAATCATGTTGAAATAGAGAAATTTACACTTTTCCAAAAACAAGCTCCAAATCATGTTGAAATACAGAAATAAACACTTTTCCATAAACAAGCTCTAAATCATGTTTGATGCACTCTGTAAGTACATTTTATTTCAGTACTGTTTTATCAGGATGATAGGAACACTGTGGACAGTTTTCAGCAAGTTGCAACATTGAAATACAGAAATAAACACTTTTCCAAAAACAAGCTCTAAATCATGTTGAAACACAGAAATAAGCACTTTTCAAAAACAAGCTCCAAATCATGTTGAAATAGAGAAATTTACACTTTTCCAAAAACAAGCTCCAAATCATGTTGAAATACAGAAATGAACACTTTTCCAAAAACAAGCTCTAAATCATGTTTGATGCACCCTGTAAGTAAATTTTATTTCAGTACTGTTTTATCAGGATGATAGGAACACTGTGGACAGTTTTCAGCAAGTTGCAACATTGAAATACAGAAATAAACACTTTTCCAAAAACACGCTCTAAATCATGTTGAAACACAGAAATAAGCACTTTTCAAAAACAAGCTCCAAATCATGTTGAAATAGAGAAATTTACACTTTTCCAAAAACAAGCTCCAAATCATGTTGAAATACAGAAATGAACACTTTTCCAAAAACAAGCTCTAAATCATGTTTGATGCACCCTGTAAGTAAATTTTATTTCAGTACTGTTTCATCAGGATGATAGGAACACTGTGGACAGTTTTCAGCAAGTTGCAACATTGAAATACAGAAATAAACACTTTTCCAAAAACACGCTCTAAATCATGTTGAAACACAGAAATAAGCACTTTTCAAAAACAAGCTCCAAATCATGTTGAAATAGAGAAATTTACACTTTTCCAAAAACAAGCTCCAAATCATGTTGAAATACAGAAATGAACACTTTTCCAAAAACAAGCTCTAAATCATGTTTGATGCACCCTGTAAGTAAATTTTATTTCAGTACTGTTTTATCAGGATGATAGGAACACTGTGGACAGTTTTCAGCAAGTTGCAACATTGAAATACAGAAATAAACACTTTTCCAAAAACAAGCTCTAAATCATGTTGAAACACAGAAATAAGCACTTTTCAAAAACAAGCTCCAAATCATGTTGAAATAGAGAAATTTACACTTTTCCAAAAACAAGCTCCAAATCATGTTGAAATACAGAAATGAACACTTTTCCAAAAACAAGCTCTAAATCATGTTTGATGCACCCTGTAAGTAAATTTTATTTCAGTACTGTTTTATCAGGATGATAGGAACACTGTGGACAGTTTTCAGCAAGTTGCAACATTGAAATACAGAAATAAACACTTTTCCAAAAACAAGCTCTAAATCATGTTGAAACACAGAAATAAGCACTTTTCAAAAACAAGCTCCAAATCATGTTGAAATAGAGAAATTTACACTTTTCCAAAAACAAGCTCCAAATCATGTTGAAATACAGAAATGAACACTTTTCCAAAAACAAGCTCTAAATCATGTTGAAACACAGAAATAAGCACTTTTCAAAAACAAGCTCCAAATCATGTTGAAATAGAGAAATTTACACTTTTCCAAAAACAAGCTCCAAATCATGTTGAAATACAGAAATAAACACTTTTCCATAAACAAGCTCTAAATCATGTTTGATGCACTCTGTAAGTACATTTTATTTCAGTACTGTTTTATCAGGATGATAGGAACACTGTGGACAGTTTTCAGCAAGTTGCAACATTGAAATACAGAAATAAACACTTTTCCAAAAACAAGCTCTAAATCATGTTGAAACACAGAAATAAGCACTTTTCAAAAACAAGCTCCAAATCATGTTGAAATAGAGAAATTTACACTTTTCCAAAAACAAGCTCCAAATCATGTTGAAATACAGAAATGAACACTTTTCCAAAAACAAGCTCTAAATCATGTTTGATGCACCCTGTAAGTAAATTTTATTTCAGTACTGTTTTATCAGGATGATAGGAACACTGTGGACAGTTTTCAGCAAGTTGCAACATTGAAATACAGAAATGAACACTTTTCCAAAAACACGCTCTAAATCATGTTGAAACACAGAAATAAGCACTTTTCAAAAACAAGCTCCAAATCATGTTGAAATAGAGAAATTTACACTTTTCCAAAAACAAGCTCCAAATCATGTTGAAATACAGAAATGAACACTTTTCCAAAAACAAGCTCTAAATCATGTTTGATGCACCCTGTAAGTAAATTTTATTTCAGTACTGTTTTATCAGGATGATAGGAACACTGTGGACAGTTTTCAGCAAGTTGCAACATTGAAATACAGAAATAAACACATTTCCAAAAACACGCTCTAAATCATGTTGAAACACAGAAATAAGCACTTTTCAAAAACAAGCTCCAAATCATGTTGAAATAGAGAAATTTACACTTTTCCAAAAACAAGCTCCAAATCATGTTGAAATACAGAAATAAACACTTTTCCATAAACAAGCTCTAAATCATGTTTGATGCACTCTTTAAGTACATTTTATTTCAGTACTGTTTTATCAGGATGATAGGAACACTGTGGACAGTTTTCAGCAAGTTGCAACATTGAAATACAGAAATAAACACTTTTCCAAAAACACACTCTAAATCATGTTGAAACACAGAAATAAGCACTTTTCAAAAACAAGCTCCAAATCATGTTGAAATAGAGAAATTTACACTTTTCCAAAAACAAGCTCCAAATCATGTTGAAATACAGAAATGAACACTTTTCCAAAAACAAGCTCTAAATCATGTTTGATGCACCCTGTAAGTAAATTTTATTTCAGTACTGTTTTATCAGGATGATAGGAACACTGTGGACAGTTTTCAGCAAGTTGCAACATTGAAATACAGAAATAAACACTTTTCCAAAAACAAGCTCTAAATCATGTTGAAACACAGAAATAAGCACTTTTCAAAAACAAGCTCCAAATCATGTTGAAATAGAGAAATTTACACTTTTCCAAAAACAAGCTCCAAATCATGTTGAAATACAGAAATGAACACTTTTCCAAAAACAAGCTCTAAATCATGTTTGATGCACCCTGTAAGTAAATTTTATTTCAGTACTGTTTTATCAGGATGATAGGAACACTGTGGACAGTTTTCAGCAAGTTGCAACATTGAAATACAGAAATAAACACTTTTCCAATAACAAGCTCTAAATCATGTTGAAACACAGAAATAAGCACTTTTCAAAAACAAGCTCCAAATCATGTTGAAATAGAGAAATTTACACTTTTCCAAAAACAAGCTCCAAATCATGTTGAAATACAGAAATGAACACTTTTCCAAAAACAACCTCTAAATCATGTTTGATGCACCCTGTAAGTAAATTTTATTTCAGTACTGTTTTATCAGGATGATAGGAACACTGTGGACAGTTTTCAGCAAGTTGCAACATTGAAATACAGAAATAAACACTTTTCCAAAAACAAGCTCTAAATCGTGTTTGATGCACCCTGTAAGTAAATTTTATTTCAGTACTGTTTTATCAGGATGATAGGAACACTGTGGACAGTTTTCAGCAAGTTGCAACATTGAAATACAGAAATAAACACTTTTCCAAAAACACACTCTAAATCATGTTGAAACACAGAAATAAGCACTTTTCAAAAACAAGCTCCAAATCATGTTGAAATAGAGAAATTTACACTTTTCCAAAAACAAGCTCCAAATCATGTTGAAATACAGAAATGAACACTTTTCCAAAAACAAGCTCTAAATCATGTTTGATGCACCCTGTAAGTAAATTTTATTTCAGTACTGTTTTATCAGGATGATAGGAACACTGTGGACAGTTTTCAGCAAGTTGCAACATTGAAATACAGAAATAAACACTTTTCCAATAACACGCTCTAAATCATGTTGAAACACAGAAATAAGCACTTTTCAAAAACAAGCTCCAAATCATGTTGAAATAGAGAAATTTACACTTTTCCAAAAACAAGCTCCAAATCATGTTGAAATACAGAAATGAACACTTTTCCAAAAACAAGCTCTAAATCGTGTTTGATGCACCCTGTAAGTAAATTTTATTTCAGTACTGTTTTATCAGGATGATAGGAACACTGTGGACAGTTTTCAGCAAGTTGCAACATTGAAATACAGAAATAAACACTTTTCCAAAAACAAGCTCTAAATCATGTTGAAACACAGAAATAAGCACTTTTCAAAAACAAGCTCCAAATCATGTTGAAATAGAGAAATTTACACTTTTCCAAAAACAAGCTCCAAATCATGTTGAAATACAGAAATGAACACTTTTCCAAAAACAAGCTCTAAATCATGTTTGATGCACCCTGTAAGTAAATTTTATTTCAGTACTGTTTTATCAGGATGATAGGAACACTGTGGACAGTTTTCAGCAAGTTGCAACATTGAAATACAGAAATAAACACTTTTCCAAAAACAAGCTCTAAATCGTGTTTGATGCACCCTGTATGTAAATTTTATTTCAGTACTGTTTTATCAGGATGATAGGAACACTGTGGACAGTTTTCAGCAAGTTGCAAAATTGAAATACAGAAATAAACACTTTTCCAAAAACAAGCTCTAAATCATGTTGAAACACAGAAATAAGCACTTTTCAAAAACAAGCTCCAAATCATGTTGAAATAGAGAAATTTACACTTTTCCAAAAACAAGCTCCAAATCATGTTGAAATACAGAAATGAACACTTTTCCAAAAACAAGCTCTAAATCATGTTTGATGCACCCTGTAAGTAAATTTTATTTCAGTACTGTTTTATCAGGATGATAGGAACACTGTGGACAGTTTTCAGCAAGTTGCAACATTGAAATACAGAAATAAACACTTTTCCAAAAACACGCTCTAAATCATGTTGAAACACAGAAATAAGCACTTTTCAAAAACAAGCTCCAAATCATGTTGAAATAGAGAAATTTACACTTTTCCAAAAACAAGCTCCAAATCATGTTGAAATACAGAAATGAACACTTTTCCAAAAACAAGCGCTAAATCATGTTTGATGCACCCTGTAAGTAAATTTTATTTCAGTACTGTTTTATCAGGATGATAGGAACACTGTGGACAGTTTTCAGCAAGTTGCAACATTGAAATACAGAAATAAACACTTTTCCAAAAACAAGCTCCAAATCATGTTGAAACACAGAAATAAGCACTTTTCAAAAACAAGCTCCAAATCATGTTGAAATAGAGAAATTTACACTTTTCCAAAAACAAGCTCCAAATCATGTTGAAATACCGAAATAAACACTTTTCCATAAACAAGCTCTAAATCATGTTTGATGCACTCTGTAAGTACATTTTATTTCAGTACTGTTTTATCAGGATGATAGGAACACTGTGGACAGTTTTCAGCAAGTTGCAACATTGAAATGCAGAAATAAACACTTTTCCAAAAACAAGCTCTAAATCATGTTGAAACACAGAAATAAGCACTTTTCAAAAACAAGCTCCAAATCATGTTGAAATAGAGAAATTTACACTTTTCCAAAAACAAGCTCCAAATCATGTTGAAATACAGAAATGAACACTTTTCCAAAAACAAGCTCTAAATCATGTTTGATATACCCTGTAAGTAAATTTTATTTCAGTACTGTTTTATCAGGATGATAGGAACACTGTGGACAGTTTTCAGCAAGTTGCAACATTGAAATACAGAAATAAACACCTTTCCAAAAACAAGCTCTAAATCATGTTGAAACACAGAAATAAGCACTTTTCAAAAACAAGCTCCAAATCATGTTGAAATAGAGAAATTTACACTTTTCCAAAAACAAGCTCCAAATCATGTTGAAATACAGAAATGAACACTTTTCCAAAAACAAGCTCTAAATCGTGTTTGATGCACCCTGTAAGTAAATTGTATTTCAGTACTGTTTTATCAGGATGATAGGAACACTGTGGACAGTTTTCAGCAAGTTGCAACATTGAAATACAGAAATAAACACTTTTCCAAAAACAAGCTCCAAATCATGTTGAAATACAGAAATGAACACTTTTCCAAAAACAAGCTCTAAATCATGTTTGATGCACCCTGTAAGTAAATTTTATTTCAGTACTGTTTTATCAGGATGATAGGAGCACTGTGGACAGTTTTCAGCAAGTTGCAACATTGAAATACAGAAATAAACACTTTTCCAAAAACAAGCTCCAAATCATGTTGAAACACAGAAATAAGCACTTTTCAAAAACAAGCTCCAAATCATGTTGAAATAGAGAAATTTACACTTTTCCAAAAACAAGCTCCAAATCATGTTGAAATACAGAAATGAACACTTTTCCAAAAACAAGCTCTAAATCATGTTTGATGCACCCTGTAAGTAAATTTTATTTCAGTACTGTTTTATCAGGATGATAGGAACACTGTGGACAGTTTTCAGCAAGTTGCAACATTGAAATACAGAAATAAACACTTTTCCAAAAACAAGCTCTAAATAATGTTGAAACACAGAAATAAGCATTTTTCAAAAACAAGCTCCAAATCATGTTGAAATAGAGAAATTTACACTTTTCCAAAAACAAGCTCCAAATCATGTTGAAATACAGAAATAAACACTTTTCCATAAACAAGCTCTAAATCATGTTTGATGCACTCTGTAAGTACATTTTATTTCAGTACTGTTTTATCAGGATGATAGGAACACTGTGGACAGTTTTCAGCAAGTTGCAACATTGAAATACAGAAATAAACACTTTTCCAAAAACAAGCTCTAAATCATGTTGAAACACAGAAATAAGCACTTTTCAAAAACAAGCTCCAAATCATGTTGAAATAGAGAAATTTACACTTTTCCAAAAACAAGCTCCAAATCATGTTGAAATACAGAAATGAACACTTTTCCAAAAACAAGCTCTAAATCATGTTTGATGCACCCTGTAAGTAAATTTTATTTCAGTACTGTTTTATCAGGATGATAGGAACACTGTGGACAGTTTTCAGCAAGTTGCAACATTGAAATACAGAAATAAACACTTTTCCAAAAACAAGCTCTAAATCATGTTGAAACACAGAAATAAGCACTTTTCAAAAACAAGCTCCAAATCATGTTGAAATAGAGAAATTTACACTTTTCCAAAAACAAGCTCCAAATCATGTTGAAATACAGAAATGAACACTCTTCCAAAAACAAGCTCTAAATCATGTTTGATGCACCCTGTAAGTAAATTTTATTTCAGTACTGTTTTATCAGGATGATAGGAACACTGTGGACAGTTTTCAGCAAGTTGCAACATTGAAATACAGAAATAAACACTTTTCCAAAAACAAGCTCTAAATCATGTTGAAACACAGAAATAAGCACTTTTCAAAAACAAGCTCCAAATCATGTTGAAATAGAGAAATTTACACTTTTCCAAAAACAAGCTCCAAATCATGTTGAAATACAGAAATGAACACTTTTCCAAAAACAAGCTCTAAATCATGTTTGATGCACCCTGTAAGTAAATTTTATTTCAGTACTGTTTTATCAGGATGATAGGAACACTGTGGACAGTTTTCAGCAAGTTGCAACATTGAAATGCAGAAATAAACACTTTTCCAAAAACAAGCTCTAAATCATGTTGAAACACAGAAATAAGCACTTTTCAAAAACAAGCTCCAAATCATGTTGAAATAGAGAAATTTACACTTTTCCAAAAACAAGCTCCAAATCATGTTGAAATACAGAAATGAACACTTTTCCAAAAACAAGCTCTAAATCATGTTTGATATACCCTGTAAGTAAATTTTATTTCAGTACTGTTTTATCAGGATGATAGGAACACTGTGGACAGTTTTCAGCAAGTTGCAACATTGAAATACAGAAATAAACACTTTTCCAAAAACAAGCTCTAAATCATGTTGAAACACAGAAATAAGCACTTTTCAAAAACAAGCTCCAAATCATGTTGAAATAGAGAAATTTACACTTTTCCAAAAACAAGCTCCAAATCATGTTGAAATACAGAAATGAACACTTTTCCAAAAACAAGCTCTAAATCATGTTTGATGCACCCTGTAAGTAAATTTTATTTCAGTACTGTTTTATCAGGATGATAGGAACACTGTGGACAGTTTTCAGCAAGTTGCAACATTGAAATACAGAAATAAACACTTTTCCAAAAACAAGCTCTAAATCATGTTGAAACACAGAAATAAGCACTTTTCAAAAACAAGCTCCAAATCATGTTGAAATAGAGAAATTTACACTTTTCCAAAAACAAGCTCCAAATCATGTTGAAATACAGAAATGAACACTTTTCCAAAAACAAGCTCTAAATCATGTTTGATGCACCCTGTAAGTAAATTTTATTTCAGTACTGTTTTATCAGGATGATAGGAACACTGTGGACAGTTTTCAGCAAGTTGCAACATTGAAATACAGAAATAAACACTTTTCCAAAAACAAGCTCTAAATCATGTTGAAACACAGAAATAAGCACTTTTCAAAAACAAGCTCCAAATCATGTTGAAATAGAGAAATTTACACTTTTCCAAAAACAAGCTCCAAATCATGTTGAAATACAGAAATGAACACTTTTCCAAAAACAAGCTCTAAATCATGTTTGATGCACCCTGTAAGTAAATTTTATTTCAGTACTGTTTTATCAGGATGATAGGAACACTGTGGACAGTTTTCAGCAAGTTGCAACATTGAAATACAGAAATAAACACTTTTCCAAAAACAAGCTCTAAATCATGTTGAAACACAGAAATAAGCACTTTTCAAAAACAAGCTCCAAATCATGTTGAAATAGAGAAATTTACACTTTTCCAAAAACAAGCTCCAAATCATGTTGAAATACAGAAATGAACACTTTTCCAAAAACAAGCTCTAAATCATGTTTGATGCACCCTGTAAGTAAATTTTATTTCAGTACTGTTTTATCAGGATGATAGGAACACTGTGGACAGTTTTCAGCAAGTTGCAACATTGAAATACAGAAATAAACACTTTTCCAAAAACAAGCTCTAAATCATGTTGAAACACAGAAATAAGCACTTTTCAAAAACAAGCTCCAAATCATGTTGAAATAGAGAAATTTACACTTTTCCAAAAACAAGCTCCAAATCATGTTGAAATACAGAAATGAACACTTTTCCAAAAACAAGCTCTAAATCATGTTTGATGCACCCTGTAAGTAAATTTTATTTCAGTACTGTTTTATCAGGATGATAGGAACACTGTGGACAGTTTTCAGCAAGTTGCAACATTGAAATACAGAAATAAACACTTTTCCAAAAACAAGCTCTAAATCATGTTGAAACACAGAAATAAGCACTTTTCAAAAACAAGCTCCAAATCATGTTGAAATAGAGAAATTTACACTTTTCCAAAAACAAGCTCCAAATCATGTTGAAATACAGAAATGAACACTTTTCCAAAAACAAGCTCTAAATCATGTTTGATGCACCCTGTAAGTAAATTTTATTTCAGTACTGTTTTATCAGGATGATAGGAACACTGTGGACAGTTTTCAGCAAGTTGCAACATTGAAATACAGAAATAAACACTTTTCCAAAAACAAGCTCTAAATCATGTTGAAACACAGAAATAAGCACTTTTCAAAAACAAGCTCCAAATCATGTTGAAATAGAGAAATTTACACTTTTCCAAAAACAAGCTCCAAATCATGTTGAAATACAGAAATGAACACTTTTCCAAAAACAAGCTCTAAATCATGTTTGATGCACCCTGTAAGTAAATTTTATTTCAGTACTGTTTTATCAGGATGATAGGAACACTGTGGACAGTTTTCAGCAAGTTGCAACATTGAAATACAGAAATAAACACTTTTCCAAAAACAAGCTCTAAATCATGTTGAAACACAGAAATAAGCACTTTTCAAAAACAAGCTCCAAATCATGTTGAAATAGAGAAATTTACACTTTTCCAAAAACAAGCTCCAAATCATGTTGAAATACAGAAATGAACACTTTTCCAAAAACAAGCTCTAAATCATGTTTGATGCACCCTGTAAGTAAATTTTATTTCAGTACTGTTTTATCAGGATGATAGGAACACTGTGGACAGTTTTCAGCAAGTTGCAACATTGAAATACAGAAATAAACACTTTTCCAAAAACAAGCTCTAAATCATGTTGAAACACAGAAATAAGCACTTTTCAAAAACAAGCTCCAAATCATGTTGAAATAGAGAAATTTACACTTTTCCAAAAACAAGCTCCAAATCATGTTGAAATACAGAAATGAACACTTTTCCAAAAACAAGCTCTAAATCATGTTTGATGCACCCTGTAAGTAAATTTTATTTCAGTACTGTTTTATCAGGATGATAGGAACACTGTGGACAGTTTTCAGCAAGTTGCAACATTGAAATACAGAAATAAACACTTTTCCAAAAACAAGCTCTAAATCATGTTGAAACACAGAAATAAGCACTTTTCAAAAACAAGCTCCAAATCATGTTGAAATAGAGAAATTTACACTTTTCCAAAAACAAGCTCCAAATCATGTTGAAATACAGAAATGAACACTTTTCCAAAAACAAGCTCTAAATCATGTTTGATGCACCCTGTAAGTAAATTTTATTTCAGTACTGTTTTATCAGGATGATAGGAACACTGTGGACAGTTTTCAGCAAGTTGCAACATTGAAATACAGAAATAAACACTTTTCCAAAAACAAGCTCTAAATCATGTTGAAACACAGAAATAAGCACTTTTCAAAAACAAGCTCCAAATCATGTTGAAATAGAGAAATTTACACTTTTCCAAAAACAAGCTCCAAATCATGTTGAAATACAGAAATGAACACTTTTCCAAAAACAAGCTCTAAATCATGTTTGATGCACCCTGTAAGTAAATTTTATTTCAGTACTGTTTTATCAGGATGATAGGAACACTGTGGACAGTTTTCAGCAAGTTGCAACATTGAAATACAGAAATAAACACTTTTCCAAAAACAAGCTCTAAATCATGTTGAAACACAGAAATAAGCACTTTTCAAAAACAAGCTCCAAATCATGTTGAAATAGAGAAATTTACACTTTTCCAAAAACAAGCTCCAAATCATGTTGAAATACAGAAATGAACACTTTTCCAAAAACAAGCTCTAAATCATGTTTGATGCACCCTGTAAGTAAATTTTATTTCAGTACTGTTTTATCAGGATGATAGGAACACTGTGGACAGTTTTCAGCAAGTTGCAACATTGAAATACAGAAATAAACACTTTTCCAAAAACAAGCTCTAAATCATGTTGAAACACAGAAATAAGCACTTTTCAAAAACAAGCTCCAAATCATGTTGAAATAGAGAAATTTACACTTTTCCAAAAACAAGCTCCAAATCATGTTGAAATACAGAAATGAACACTTTTCCAAAAACAAGCTCTAAATCATGTTTGATGCACCCTGTAAGTAAATTTTATTTCAGTACTGTTTTATCAGGATGATAGGAACACTGTGGACAGTTTTCAGCAAGTTGCAACATTGAAATACAGAAATAAACACTTTTCCAAAAACAAGCTCTAAATCATGTTGAAACACAGAAATAAGCACTTTTCAAAAACAAGCTCCAAATCATGTTGAAATAGAGAAATTTACACTTTTCCAAAAACAAGCTCCAAATCATGTTGAAATACAGAAATGAACACTTTTCCAAAAACAAGCTCTAAATCATGTTTGATGCACCCTGTAAGTAAATTTTATTTCAGTACTGTTTTATCAGGATGATAGGAACACTGTGGACAGTTTTCAGCAAGTTGCAACATTGAAATACAGAAATAAACACTTTTCCAAAAACAAGCTCTAAATCATGTTGAAACACAGAAATAAGCACTTTTCAAAAACAAGCTCCAAATCATGTTGAAATAGAGAAATTTACACTTTTCCAAAAACAAGCTCCAAATCATGTTGAAATACAGAAATGAACACTTTTCCAAAAACAAGCTCTAAATCATGTTTGATGCACCCTGTAAGTAAATTTTATTTCAGTACTGTTTTATCAGGATGATAGGAACACTGTGGACAGTTTTCAGCAAGTTGCAACATTGAAATACAGAAATAAACACTTTTCCAAAAACAAGCTCTAAATCATGTTGAAACACAGAAATAAGCACTTTTCAAAAACAAGCTCCAAATCATGTTGAAATACAGAAATGAACACTTTTCCAAAAACAAGCTCTAAATCATGTTTGATGCACCCTGTAAGTAAATTTTATTTCAGTACTGTTTTATCAGGATGATAGGAACACTGTGGACAGTTTTCAGCAAGTTGCAACATTGAAATGCAGAAATAAACACTTTTCCAAAAACAAGCTCTAAATCATGTTGAAACACAGAAATAAGCACTTTTCAAAAACAAGCTCCAAATCATGTTGAAATAGAGAAATTTACACTTTTCCAAAAACAAGCTCCAAATCATGTTGAAATACAGAAATGAACACTTTTCCAAAAACAAGCTCTAAATCATGTTTGATATACCCTGTAAGTAAATTTTATTTCAGTACTGTTTTATCAGGATGATAGGAACACTGTGGACAGTTTTCAGCAAGTTGCAACATTGAAATACAGAAATAAACACTTTTCCAAAAACAAGCTCTAAATCATGTTGAAACACAGAAATAAGCACTTTTCAAAAACAAGCTCCAAATCATGTTGAAATAGAGAAATTTACACTTTTCCAAAACAAGCTCCAAATCATGTTGAAATACAGAAATGAACACTTTTCCAAAAACAAGCTCTAAATCATGTTTGATGCACCCTGTAAGTAAATTTTATTTCAGTACTGTTTTATCAGGATGATAGGAACACTGTGGACAGTTTTCAGCAAGTTGCAACATTGAAATGCAGAAATAAACACTTTTCCAAAAACAAGCTCTAAATCATGTTGAAACACAGAAATAAGCACTTTTCAAAAACAAGCTCCAAATCATGTTGAAATAGAGAAATTTACACTTTTCCAAAAACAAGCTCCAAATCATGTTGAAATACAGAAATGAACACTTTTCCAAAAACAAGCTCTAAATCATGTTTGATGCACCCTGTAAGTAAATTTTATTTCAGTACTGTTTTATCAGGATGATAGGAACACTGTGGACAGTTTTCAGCAAGTTGCAACATTGAAATACAGAAATAAACACTTTTCCAAAAACAAGCTCTAAATCATGTTGAAACACAGAAATAAGCACTTTTCAAAAACAAGCTCCAAATCATGTTGAAATAGAGAAATTTACACTTTTCCAAAAACAAGCTCCAAATCATGTTGAAATACAGAAATGAACACTTTTCCAAAAACAAGCTCTAAATCATGTTTGATGCACCCTGTAAGTAAATTTTATTTCAGTACTGTTTTATCAGGATGATAGGAACACTGTGGACAGTTTTCAGCAAGTTGCAACATTGAAATACAGAAATAAACACTTTTCCAAAAACAAGCTCTAAATCATGTTGAAACACAGAAATAAGCACTTTTCAAAAACAAGCTCCAAATCATGTTGAAATAGAGAAATTTACACTTTTCCAAAAACAAGCTCCAAATCATGTTGAAATACAGAAATGAACACTTTTCCAAAAACAAGCTCTAAATCATGTTTGATGCACCCTGTAAGTAAATTTTATTTCAGTACTGTTTTATCAGGATGATAGGAACACTGTGGACAGTTTTCAGCAAGTTGCAACATTGAAATACAGAAATAAACACTTTTCCAAAAACAAGCTCTAAATCATGTTGAAACACAGAAATAAGCACTTTTCAAAAACAAGCTCCAAATCATGTTGAAATAGAGAAATTTACACTTTTCCAAAAACAAGCTCCAAATCATGTTGAAATACAGAAATGAACACTTTTCCAAAAACAAGCTCTAAATCATGTTTGATGCACCCTGTAAGTAAATTTTATTTCAGTACTGTTTTATCAGGATGATAGGAACACTGTGGACAGTTTTCAGCAAGTTGCAACATTGAAATACAGAAATAAACACTTTTCCAAAAACAAGCTCTAAATCATGTTGAAACACAGAAATAAGCACTTTTCAAAAACAAGCTCCAAATCATGTTGAAATAGAGAAATTTACACTTTTCCAAAAACAAGCTCCAAATCATGTTGAAATACAGAAATGAACACTTTTCCAAAAACAAGCTCTAAATCATGTTTGATGCACCCTGTAAGTAAATTTTATTTCAGTACTGTTTTATCAGGATGATAGGAACACTGTGGACAGTTTTCAGCAAGTTGCAACATTGAAATACAGAAATAAACACTTTTCCAAAAACAAGCTCTAAATCATGTTGAAACACAGAAATAAGCACTTTTCAAAAACAAGCTCCAAATCATGTTGAAATAGAGAAATTTACACTTTTCCAAAAACAAGCTCCAAATCATGTTGAAATACAGAAATGAACACTTTTCCAAAAACAAGCTCTAAATCATGTTTGATATACCCTGTAAGTAAATTTTATTTCAGTACTGTTTTATCAGGATGATAGGAACACTGTGGACAGTTTTCAGCAAGTTGCAACATTGAAATACAGAAATAAACACTTTTCCAAAAACAAGCTCTAAATCATGTTGAAACACAGAAATAAGCACTTTTCAAAAACAAGCTCCAAATCATGTTGAAATAGAGAAATTTACACTTTTCCAAAACAAGCTCCAAATCATGTTGAAATACAGAAATGAACACTTTTCCAAAAACAAGCTCTAAATCATGTTTGATGCACCCTGTAAGTAAATTTTATTTCAGTACTGTTTTATCAGGATGATAGGAACACTGTGGACAGTTTTCAGCAAGTTGCAACATTGAAATACAGAAATAAACACTTTTCCAAAAACAAGCTCTAAATCATGTTGAAACACAGAAATAAGCACTTTTCAAAAACAAGCTCCAAATCATGTTGAAATAGAGAAATTTACACTTTTCCAAAAACAAGCTCCAAATCATGTTGAAATACAGAAATGAACACTTTTCCAAAAACAAGCTCTAAATCATGTTTGATATACCCTGTAAGTAAATTTTATTTCAGTACTGTTTTATCAGGATGATAGGAACACTGTGGACAGTTTTCAGCAAGTTGCAACATTGAAATACAGAAATAAACACTTTTCCAAAAACAAGCTCTAAATCATGTTGAAACACAGAAATAAGCACTTTTCAAAAACAAGCTCCAAATCATGTTGAAATAGAGAAATTTACACTTTTCCAAAACAAGCTCCAAATCATGTTGAAATACAGAAATGAACACTTTTCCAAAAACAAGCTCTAAATCATGTTTGATGCACCCTGTAAGTAAATTTTATTTCAGTACTGTTTTATCAGGATGATAGGAACACTGTGGACAGTTTTCAGCAAGTTGCAACATTGAAATACAGAAATAAACACTTTTCCAAAAACAAGCTCTAAATCATGTTGAAACACAGAAATAAGCACTTTTCAAAAACAAGCTCCAAATCATGTTGAAATAGAGAAATTTACACTTTTCCAAAAACAAGCTCCAAATCATGTTGAAATACAGAAATGAACACTTTTCCAAAAACAAGCTCTAAATCATGTTTGATGCACCCTGTAAGTAAATTTTATTTCAGTACTGTTTTATCAGGATGATAGGAACACTGTGGACAGTTTTCAGCAAGTTGCAACATTGAAATACAGAAATAAACACTTTTCCAAAAACAAGCTCTAAATCATGTTGAAACACAGAAATAAGCACTTTTCAAAAACAAGCTCCAAATCATGTTGAAATAGAGAAATTTACACTTTTCCAAAAACAAGCTCCAAATCATGTTGAAATACAGAAATGAACACTTTTCCAAAAACAAGCTCTAAATCATGTTTGATGCACCCTGTAAGTAAATTTTATTTCAGTACTGTTTTATCAGGATGATAGGAACACTGTGGACAGTTTTCAGCAAGTTGCAACATTGAAATACAGAAATAAACACTTTTCCAAAAACAAGCTCTAAATCATGTTGAAACACAGAAATAAGCACTTTTCAAAAACAAGCTCCAAATCATGTTGAAATAGAGAAATTTACACTTTTCCAAAAACAAGCTCCAAATCATGTTGAAATACAGAAATGAACACTTTTCCAAAAACAAGCTCTAAATCATGTTTGATGCACCCTGTAAGTAAATTTTATTTCAGTACTGTTTTATCAGGATGATAGGAACACTGTGGACAGTTTTCAGCAAGTTGCAACATTGAAATACAGAAATAAACACTTTTCCAAAAACAAGCTCTAAATCATGTTGAAACACAGAAATAAGCACTTTTCAAAAACAAGCTCCAAATCATGTTGAAATAGAGAAATTTACACTTTTCCAAAAACAAGCTCCAAATCATGTTGAAATACAGAAATGAACACTTTTCCATAAACAAGCTCTAAATCATGTTTGATGCACTCTGTAAGTAAATTTTATTTCAGTACTGTTTCATCAGGATGATAGGAACACTGTGGACAGTTTTCAGCAAGTTGCAACATTGAAATACAGAAACAAACACTTTTCCAAAAACAAGCTCTAAATCATGTTGAAACACAGAAATAAGCACTTTTCAAAAACAAGCTCCAAATCATGTTGAAATAGAGAAATTTACACTTTTCCAAAAACAAGCTCCAAATCATGTTGAAATACAGAAATGAACACTTTTCCAAAAACAAGCTCTAAATCATGTTTGATGCACTCTGTAAGTAAATTTTATTTCAGTACTGTTTTATCAGGATGATAGGAACACTGTGGACAGTTTTCAGCAAGTTGCAACATTGAAATACAGAAATAAACACTTTTCCAAAAACAAGCTCTAAATCATGTTGAAACACAGAAATAAGCACTTTTCAAAAACAAGCTCCAAATCATGTTGAAATAGAGAAATTTACACTTTTCCAAAAACAAGCTCCAAATCATGTTGAAATACAGAAATGAACACTTTTCCAAAAACAAGCTCTAAATCGTGTCTGATGCACCCTGTAAGTAAATTTTATTTCAGTACTGTTTTATCAGGATGATAGGAACACTGTGGACAGTTTTCAGCAAGTTGCAACATTGAAATACAGAAATAAACACTTTTCCAAAAACAAGCTCTAAATCATGTTGAAACACAGAAATAAGCACTTTTCAAAAACAAGCTCCAAATCATGTTGAAATAGAGAAATTTACTCTTTTCCAAAAACAAGCTCCAAATCATGTTGAAATACAGAAATAAACACTTTTCCATAAACAAGCTCTAAATCATGTTTGATGCACTCTGTAAGTAAATTTTATTTCAGTACTGTTTTATCAGGATGATAGGAACACTGTGGACAGTTTTCAGCAAGTTGCAACATTGAAATACAGAAATAAACACTTTTCCAAAAACAAGCTCTAAATCATGTTGAAACACAGAAATAAGCACTTTTCAAAAACAAGCTCCAAATCCTGTTGAAATAGAGAAATTTACACTTTTCCAAAAACAAGCTCCAAATCATGTTGAAATACAGAAATGAACACTTTTCCAAAAACAAGCTCTAAATCGTGTTTGATGCACCCTGTAAGTAAATTTTATTTCAGTACTGTTTTATCAGGATGATAGAAACACTGTGGACAGTTTTCAGCAAGTTGCAACATTGAAATACAGAAATAAACACTTTTCCAAAAACAAGCTCTAAATCATGTTGAAACACAGAAATAAGCACTTTTCAAAAACAAGCTCCAAATCATGTTGAAATACAGAAATGAACACTTTTCCAAAAACAAGCTCTAAATCGTGTTTGATGCACCCTGTAAGTACATTTTATTTCAGTACTGTTTTATCAGGATGATAGAAACACTGTGGACAGTTTTCAGCAAGTTGCAACATTGAAATACAGAAATAAACACTTTTCCAAAAACAAGCTCTAAATCATGTTGAAACACAGAAATAAGCACTTTTCAAAAACAAGCTCCAAATCATGTTGAAATACAGAAATGAACACTTTTCCAAAAACAAGCTCTAAATCATGTTTGATGCACCCTGTAAGTAAATTTTATTTCAGTACTGTTTTATCAGGATGATAGGAACACTGTGGACAGTTTTCAGCAAGTTGCAACATTGAAATGCAGAAATAAACACTTTTCCAAAAACAAGCTCTAAATCATGTTGAAACACAGAAATAAGCACTTTTCAAAAACAAGCTCCAAATCATGTTGAAATAGAGAAATTTACACTTTTCCAAAAACAAGCTCCAAATCATGTTGAAATACAGAAATGAACACTTTTCCAAAAACAAGCTCTAAATCATGTTTGATATACCCTGTAAGTAAATTTTATTTCAGTACTGTTTTATCAGGATGATAGGAACACTGTGGACAGTTTTCAGCAAGTTGCAACATTGAAATACAGAAATAAACACTTTTCCAAAAACAAGCTCTAAATCATGTTGAAACACAGAAATAAGCACTTTTCAAAAACAAGCTCCAAATCATGTTGAAATAGAGAAATTTACACTTTTCCAAAACAAGCTCCAAATCATGTTGAAATACAGAAATGAACACTTTTCCAAAAACAAGCTCTAAATCATGTTTGATGCACCCTGTAAGTAAATTTTATTTCAGTACTGTTTTATCAGGATGATAGGAACACTGTGGACAGTTTTCAGCAAGTTGCAACATTGAAATACAGAAATAAACACTTTTCCAAAAACAAGCTCTAAATCATGTTGAAACACAGAAATAAGCACTTTTCAAAAACAAGCTCCAAATCATGTTGAAATAGAGAAATTTACACTTTTCCAAAAACAAGCTCCAAATCATGTTGAAATACAGAAATGAACACTTTTCCAAAAACAAGCTCTAAATCATGTTTGATATACCCTGTAAGTACATTTTATTTCAGTACTGTTTTATCAGGATGATAGGAACACTGTGGACAGTTTTCAGCAAGTTGCAACATTGAAATACAGAAATAAACACTTTTCCAAAAACAAGCTCTAAATCATGTTGAAACACAGAAATAAGCACTTTTCAAAAACAAGCTCCAAATCATGTTGAAATAGAGAAATTTACACTTTTCCAAAACAAGCTCCAAATCATGTTGAAATACAGAAATGAACACTTTTCCAAAAACAAGCTCTAAATCATGTTTGATGCACCCTGTAAGTAAATTTTATTTCAGTACTGTTTTATCAGGATGATAGGAACACTGTGGACAGTTTTCAGCAAGTTGCAACATTGAAATACAGAAATAAACACTTTTCCAAAAACAAGCTCTAAATCATGTTGAAACACAGAAATAAGCACTTTTCAAAAACAAACTCCAAATCATGTTGAAATAGAGAAATTTACACTTTTCCAAAAACAAGCTCCAAATCATGTTGAAATACAGAAATGAACACTTTTCCAAAAACAAGCTCTAAATCATGTTTGATGCACCCTGTAAGTAAATTTTATTTCAGTACTGTTTTATCAGGATGATAGGAACACTGTGGACAGTTTCCAGCAAGTTGCAACATTGAAATACAGAAATAAACACTTTTCCAAAAACAAGCTCTAAATCATGTTGAAACACAGAAATAAGCACTTTTCAAAAACAAGCTCCAAATCATGTTGAAATAGAGAAATTTACACTTTTCCAAAAACAAGCTCCAAATCATGTTGAAATACAGAAATGAACACTTTTCCAAAAACAAGCTCTAAATCATGTTTGATGCACGCTGTAAGTAAATTTTATTTCAGTACTGTTTTATCAGGATGATAGGAACACTGTGGACAGTTTTCAGCAAGTTGCAACATTGAAATACAGAAATAAACACTTTTCCAAAAACAAGCTCTAAATCATGTTGAAACACAGAAATAAGCACTTTTCAAAAACAAGCTCCAAATCATGTTGAAATAGAGAAATTTACACTTTTCCAAAAACAAGCTCCAAATCATGTTGAAATACAGAAATGAACACTTTTCCAAAAACAAGCTCTAAATCGTGTTTGATGCACCCTGTAAGTAAATTTTATTTCAGTACTGTTTTATCAGGATGATAGGAACACTGTGGACAGTTTTCAGCAAGTTGCAACATTGAAATACAGAAATAAACACTTTTCCAAAAACAAACTCTAAATCATGTTGAAACACAGAAATAAGCACTTTTCAAAAACAAGCTCCAAATCATGTTGAAATAGAGAAATTTACACTTTTCCAAAAACAAGCTCCAAATCATGTTGAAATACAGAAATAAACACTTTTCCATAAACAAGCTCTAAATCATGTTTGATGCACTCTGTAAGTAAATTTTATTTCAGTACTGTTTCATCAGGATGATAGGAACACTGTGGACAGTTTTCAGCAAGTTGCAACATTGAAATACAGAAATAAACACTTTTCCAAAAACAAGCTCTAAATCATGTTGAAACACAGAAATAAGCACTTTTCAAAAACAAGCTCCAAATCATGTTGAAATAGAGAAATTTACACTTTTCCAAAAACAAGCTCCAAATCATGTTGAAATACAGAAATGAACACTTTTCCAAAAACAAGCTCTAAATCATGTTTGATGCACTCTGTAAGTAAATTTTATTTCAGTACTGTTTTATCAGGATGATAGGAACACTGTGGACAGTTTTCAGCAAGTTGCAACATTGAAATACAGAAATAAACACTTTTCCAAAAACAAGCTCTAAATCATGTTGAAACACAGAAATAAGCACTTTTCAAAAACAAGCTCCAAATCATGTTGAAATAGAGAAATTTACACTTTTCCAAAAACAAGCTCCAAATCATGTTGAAATACAGAAATGAACACTTTTCCAAAAACAAGCTCTAAATCGTGTCTGATGCACCCTGTAAGTAAATTTTATTTCAGTACTGTTTTATCAGGATGATAGGAACACTGTGGACAGTTTTCAGCAAGTTGCAACATTGAAATACAGAAATAAACACTTTTCCAAAAACAAGCTCTAAATCATGTTGAAACACAGAAATAAGCACTTTTCAAAAACAAGCTCCAAATCATGTTGAAATAGAGAAATTTACTCTTTTCCAAAAACAAGCTCCAAATCATGTTGAAATACAGAAATAAACACTTTTCCATAAACAAGCTCTAAATCATGTTTGATGCACTCTGTAAGTAAATTTTATTTCAGTACTGTTTTATCAGGATGATAGGAACACTGTGGACAGTTTTCAGCAAGTTGCAACATTGAAATACAGAAATAAACACTTTTCCAAAAACAAGCTCTAAATCATGTTGAAACACAGAAATAAGCACTTTTCAAAAACAAGCTCCAAATCATGTTGAAATAGAGAAATTTACACTTTTCCAAAAACAAGCTCCAAATCATGTTGAAATACAGAAATGAACACTTTTCCAAAAACAAGCTCTAAATCGTGTTTGATGCACCCTGTAAGTAAATTTTATTTCAGTACTGTTTTATCAGGATGATAGAAACACTGTGGACAGTTTTCAGCAAGTTGCAACATTGAAATACAGAAATAAACACTTTTCCAAAAACAAGCTCTAAATCATGTTGAAACACAGAAATAAGCACTTTTCAAAAACAAGCTCCAAATCATGTTGAAATACAGAAATGAACACTTTTCCAAAAACAAGCTCTAAATCATGTTTGATGCACCCTGTAAGTAAATTTTATTTCAGTACTGTTTTATCAGGATGATAGGAACACTGTGGACAGTTTTCAGCAAGTTGCAACATTGAAATGCAGAAATAAACACTTTTCCAAAAACAAGCTCTAAATCATGTTGAAACACAGAAATAAGCACTTTTCAAAAACAAGCTCCAAATCATGTTGAAATAGAGAAATTTACACTTTTCCAAAAACAAGCTCCAAATCATGTTGAAATACAGAAATGAACACTTTTCCAAAAACAAGCTCTAAATCATGTTTGATATACCCTGTAAGTAAATTTTATTTCAGTACTGTTTTATCAGGATGATAGGAACACTGTGGACAGTTTTCAGCAAGTTGCAACATTGAAATACAGAAATAAACACTTTTCCAAAAACAAGCTCTAAATCATGTTGAAACACAGAAATAAGCACTTTTCAAAAACAAGCTCCAAATCATGTTGAAATAGAGAAATGAACACTTTTCCAAAAACAAGCTCTAAATCATGTTTGATATACCCTGTAAGTAAATTTTATTTCAGTACTGTTTTATCAGGATGATAGGAACACTGTGGACAGTTTTCAGCAAGTTGCAACATTGAAATACAGAAATAAACACTTTTCCAAAAACAAGCTCTAAATCATGTTGAAACACAGAAATAAGCACTTTTCAAAAACAAGCTCCAAATCATGTTGAAATAGAGAAATTTACACTTTTCCAAAACAAGCTCCAAATCATGTTGAAATACAGAAATGAACACTTTTCCAAAAACAAGCTCTAAATCATGTTTGATGCACCCTGTAAGTAAATTTTATTTCAGTACTGTTTTATCAGGATGATAGGAACACTGTGGACAGTTTTCAGCAAGTTGCAACATTGAAATACAGAAATAAACACTTTTCCAAAAACAAGCTCTAAATCATGTTGAAACACAGAAATAAGCACTTTTCAAAAACAAGCTCCAAATCATGTTGAAATAGAGAAATTTACACTTTTCCAAAAACAAGCTCCAAATCATGTTGAAATACAGAAATGAACACTTTTCCAAAAACAAGCTCTAAATCATGTTGAAATACAGAAATGAACACTTTTCCAAACACAAGCTCTAAATCATGTTTGATGCACCCTGTAAGTAAATTTTATTTCAGTACTGTTTTATCAGGATGATAGGAACACTGTGGACAGTTTTCAGCAAGTTGCAACATTGAAATACAGAAATAAACACTTTTCCAAAAACAAGCTCTAAATCATGTTGAAACACAGAAATAAGCACTTTTCAAAAACAAGCTCCAAATCATGTTGAAATAGAGAAATTTACACTTTTCCAAAAACAAGCTCCAAATCATGTTGAAATACAGAAATGAACACTTTTCCAAAAACAAGCTCTAAATCGTGTTTGATGCACCCTGTAAGTAAATTTTATTTCAGTACTGTTTTATCAGGATGATAGAAACACTGTGGACAGTTTTCAGCAAGTTGCAACATTGAAATACAGAAATAAACACTTTTCCAAAAACAAGCTCTAAATCATGTTGAAACACAGAAATAAGCACTTTTCAAAAACAAGCTCCAAATCATGTTGAAATACAGAAATGAACACTTTTCCAAAAACAAGCTCTAAATCATGTTTGATGCACCCTGTAAGTAAATTTTATTTCAGTACTGTTTTATCAGGATGATAGGAACACTGTGGACAGTTTTCAGCAAGTTGCAACATTGAAATGCAGAAATAAACACTTTTCCAAAAACAAGCTCTAAATCATGTTGAAACACAGAAATAAGCACTTTTCAAAAACAAGCTCCAAATCATGTTGAAATAGAGAAATTTACACTTTTCCAAAAACAAGCTCCAAATCATGTTGAAATACAGAAATGAACACTTTTCCAAAAACAAGCTCTAAATCATGTTTGATATACCCTGTAAGTAAATTTTATTTCAGTACTGTTTTATCAGGATGATAGGAACACTGTGGACAGTTTTCAGCAAGTTGCAACATTGAAATACAGAAATAAACACTTTTCCAAAAACAAGCTCTAAATCATGTTGAAACACAGAAATAAGCACTTTTCAAAAACAAGCTCCAAATCATGTTGAAATAGAGAAATGAACACTTTTCCAAAAACAAGCTCTAAATCATGTTTGATATACCCTGTAAGTAAATTTTATTTCAGTACTGTTTTATCAGGATGATAGGAACACTGTGGACAGTTTTCAGCAAGTTGCAACATTGAAATACAGAAATAAACACTTTTCCAAAAACAAGCTCTAAATCATGTTGAAACACAGAAATAAGCACTTTTCAAAAACAAGCTCCAAATCATGTTGAAATAGAGAAATTTACACTTTTCCAAAACAAGCTCCAAATCATGTTGAAATACAGAAATGAACACTTTTCCAAAAACAAGCTCTAAATCATGTTTGATGCACCCTGTAAGTAAATTTTATTTCAGTACTGTTTTATCAGGATGATAGGAACACTGTGGACAGTTTTCAGCAAGTTGCAACATTGAAATACAGAAATAAACACTTTTCCAAAAACAAGCTCTAAATCATGTTGAAACACAGAAATAAGCACTTTTCAAAAACAAGCTCCAAATCATGTTGAAATAGAGAAATTTACACTTTTCCAAAAACAAGCTCCAAATCATGTTGAAATACAGAAATGAACACTTTTCCAAAAACAAGCTCTAAATCATGTTGAAATACAGAAATGAACACTTTTCCAAACACAAGCTCTAAATCATGTTTGATGCACCCTGTAAGTAAATTTTATTTCAGTACTGTTTTATCAGGATGATAGGAACACTGTGGACAGTTTTCAGCAAGTTGCAACATTGAAATACAGAAATAAACACTTTTCCAAAAACAAGCTCTAAATCATGTTGAAACACAGAAATAAGCACTTTTCAAAAACAAGCTCCAAATCATGTTGAAATAGAGAAATTTACACTTTTCCAAAAACAAGTTCCAAATCATGTTGAAATACAGAAATGAACACTTTTCCAAAAACAAGCTCTAAATCATGTTTGATGCACCCTGTAAGTAAATTTTATTTCAGTACTGTTTTATCAGGATGATAGGAACACTGTGGACAGTTTTCAGCAAGTTGCAACATTGAAATACAGAAATAAACACTTTTCCAAAAACAAGCTCTAAATCATGTTGAAACACAGAAATAAGCACTTTTCAAAAACAAGCTCCAAATCATGTTGAAATAGAGAAATTTACACTTTTCCAAAACAAGCTCCAAATCATGTTGAAATACAGAAATGAACACTTTTCCAAAAACAAGCTCTAAATCATGTTTGATGCACCCTGTAAGTAAATTTTATTTCAGTACTGTTTTATCAGGATGATAGGAACACTGTGGACAGTTTTCAGCAAGTTGCAACATTGAAATACAGAAATAAACACTTTTCCAAAAACAAGCTCTAAATCATGTTGAAACACAGAAATAAGCACTTTTCAAAAACAAGCTCCAAATCATGTTGAAATAGAGAAATTTACACTTTTCCAAAAACAAGCTCCAAATCATGTTGAAATACAGAAATGAACACTTTTCCAAAAACAAGCTCTAAATCGTGTTTGATGCACCCTGTAAGTAAATTTTATTTCAGTACTGTTTTATCAGGATGATAGGAACACTGTGGACAGTTTTCAGCAAGTTGCAACATTGAAATACAGAAATAAACACTTTTCCAAAAACAAACTCTAAATCATGTTGAAACACAGAAATAAGCACTTTTCAAAAACAAGCTCCAAATCATGTTGAAATAGAGAAATTTACACTTTTCCAAAAACAAGCTCCAAATCATGTTGAAATACAGAAATAAACACTTTTCCATAAACAAGCTCTAAATCATGTTTGATGCACTCTGTAAGTAAATTTTATTTCAGTACTGTTTCATCAGGATGATAGGAACACTGTGGACAGTTTTCAGCAAGTTGCAACATTGAAATACAGAAATAAACACTTTTCCAAAAACAAGCTCTAAATCATGTTGAAACACAGAAATAAGCACTTTTCAAAAACAAGCTCCAAATCATGTTGAAATAGAGAATTTTACACTTTTCCAAAAACAAGCTCCAAATCATGTTGAAATACAGAAATGAACACTTTTCCAAAAACAAGCTCTAAATCATGTTTGATGCACTCTGTAAGTAAATTTTATTTCAGTACTGTTTTATCAGGATGATAGGAACACTGTGGACAGTTTTCAGCAAGTTGCAACATTGAAATACAGAAATAAACACTTTTCCAAAAACAAGCTCTAAATCATGTTGAAACACAGAAATAAGCACTTTTCAAAAACAAGCTCCAAATCATGTTGAAATAGAGAAATTTACACTTTTCCAAAAACAAGCTCCAAATCATGTTGAAATACAGAAATGAACACTTTTCCAAAAACAAGCTCTAAATCGTGTCTGATGCACCCTGTAAGTAAATTTTATTTCAGTACTGTTTTATCAGGATGATAGGAACACTGTGGACAGTTTTCAGCAAGTTGCAACATTGAAATACAGAAATAAACACTTTTCCAAAAACAAGCTCTAAATCATGTTGAAACACAGAAATAAGCACTTTTCAAAAACAAGCTCCAAATCATGTTGAAATAGAGAAATTTACTCTTTTCCAAAAACAAGCTCCAAATCATGTTGAAATACAGAAATAAACACTTTTCCATAAACAAGCTCTAAATCATGTTTGATGCACTCTGTAAGTAAATTTTATTTCAGTACTGTTTTATCAGGATGATAGGAACACTGTGGACAGTTTTCAGCAAGTTGCAACATTGAAATACAGAAATAAACACTTTTCCAAAAACAAGCTCTAAATCATGTTGAAACACAGAAATAAGCACTTTTCAAAAACAAGCTCCAAATCATGTTGAAATAGAGAAATTTACACTTTTCCAAAAACAAGCTCCAAATCATGTTGAAATACAGAAATGAACACTTTTCCAAAAACAAGCTCTAAATCGTGTTTGATGCACCCTGTAAGTAAATTTTATTTCAGTACTGTTTTATCAGGATGATAGAAACACTGTGGACAGTTTTCAGCAAGTTGCAACATTGAAATACAGAAATAAACACTTTTCCAAAAACAAGCTCTAAATCATGTTGAAACACAGAAATAAGCACTTTTCAAAAACAAGCTCCAAATCATGTTGAAATACAGAAATGAACACTTTTCCAAAAACAAGCTCTAAATCATGTTTGATGCACCCTGTAAGTAAATTTTATTTCAGTACTGTTTTATCAGGATGATAGGAACACTGTGGACAGTTTTCAGCAAGTTGCAACATTGAAATGCAGAAATAAACACTTTTCCAAAAACAAGCTCTAAATCATGTTGAAACACAGAAATAAGCACTTTTCAAAAACAAGCTCCAAATCATGTTGAAATAGAGAAATTTACACTTTTCCAAAAACAAGCTCCAAATCATGTTGAAATACAGAAATGAACACTTTTCCAAAAACAAGCTCTAAATCATGTTTGATATACCCTGTAAGTAAATTTTATTTCAGTACTGTTTTATCAGGATGATAGGAACACTGTGGACAGTTTTCAGCAAGTTGCAACATTGAAATACAGAAATAAACACTTTTCCAAAAACAAGCTCTAAATCATGTTGAAACACAGAAATAAGCACTTTTCAAAAACAAGCTCCAAATCATGTTGAAATAGAGAAATGAACACTTTTCCAAAAACAAGCTCTAAATCATGTTTGATATACCCTGTAAGTAAATTTTATTTCAGTACTGTTTTATCAGGATGATAGGAACACTGTGGACAGTTTTCAGCAAGTTGCAACATTGAAATACAGAAATAAACACTTTTCCAAAAACAAGCTCTAAATCATGTTGAAACACAGAAATAAGCACTTTTCAAAAACAAGCTCCAAATCATGTTGAAATAGAGAAATTTACACTTTTCCAAAACAAGCTCCAAATCATGTTGAAATACAGAAATGAACACTTTTCCAAAAACAAGCTCTAAATCATGTTTGATGCACCCTGTAAGTAAATTTTATTTCAGTACTGTTTTATCAGGATGATAGGAACACTGTGGACAGTTTTCAGCAAGTTGCAACATTGAAATACAGAAATAAACACTTTTCCAAAAACAAGCTCTAAATCATGTTGAAACACAGAAATAAGCACTTTTCAAAAACAAGCTCCAAATCATGTTGAAATAGAGAAATTTACACTTTTCCAAAAACAAGCTCCAAATCATGTTGAAATACAGAAATGAACACTTTTCCAAAAACAAGCTCTAAATCATGTTGAAATACAGAAATGAACACTTTTCCAAACACAAGCTCTAAATCATGTTTGATGCACCCTGTAAGTAAATTTTATTTCAGTACTGTTTTATCAGGATGATAGGAACACTGTGGACAGTTTTCAGCAAGTTGCAACATTGAAATACAGAAATAAACACTTTTCCAAAAACAAGCTCTAAATCATGTTGAAACACAGAAATAAGCACTTTTCAAAAACAAGCTCCAAATCATGTTGAAATAGAGAAATTTACACTTTTCCAAAAACAAGTTCCAAATCATGTTGAAATACAGAAATGAACACTTTTCCAAAAACAAGCTCTAAATCATGTTTGATGCACCCTGTAAGTAAATTTTATTTCAGTACTGTTTTATCAGGATGATAGGAACACTGTGGACAGTTTTCAGCAAGTTGCAACATTGAAATACAGAAATAAACACTTTTATAAAAACAAGCTCTAAATCATGTTGAAACACAGAAATAAGCACTTTTCAAAAACAAGCTCCAAATCATGTTGAAATAGAGAAATTTACACTTTTCCAAAAACAAGCTCCAAATCATGTTGAAATACAGAAATGAACACTTTTCCAAAAACAAGCTCTAAATCATGTTTGATGCACCCTGTAAGTAAATTTTATTTCAGTACTGTTTTATCAGGATGATAGGAACACTGTGGACAGTTTTCAGCAAGTTGCAACATTGAAATACAGAAATAAACACTTTTCCAAAAACAAGCTCTAAATCATGTTGAAACACAGAAATGAGCACTTTTCAAAAACAAGCTCAAAATCATGTTGAAATAGAGAAATTTACACTTTTCCAAAAACAAGCTCCAAATCATGTTGAAATACAGAAATGAACACTCTTCCAAAAACAAGCTCTAAATCATGTTTGATGCACCCTGTAAGTAAATTTTATTTCAGTACTGTTTTATCAGGATGATAGGAACACTGTGGACAGTTTTCAGCAAGTTGCAACATTGAAATACAGAAATAAACACTTTTCCAAAAACAAGCTCTAAATCATGTTGAAACACAGAAATAAGCACTTTTCAAAAACAAGCTCCAAATCATGTTGAAATAGAGAAATTTACACTTTTCCAAAAACAAGCTCCAAATCATGTTGAAATACAGAAATGAACACTTTTCCAAAAACAAGCTCTAAATCATGTTTGATGCACCCTGTAAGTAAATTTTATTTCAGTACTGTTTTATCAGGATGATAGGAACACTGTGGACAGTTTTCAGCAAGTTGCAACATTGAAATACAGAAATAAACACTTTTCCAAAAACAAGCTCTAAATCATGTTGAAACACAGAAATAAGCACTTTTCAAAAACAAGCTCCAAATCATGTTGAAATAGAGAAATTTACACTTTTCCAAAAACAAGCTCCAAATCATGT
Source organism: Salvelinus fontinalis (assembly GCF_029448725.1). NCBI lineage: Eukaryota > Metazoa > Chordata > Actinopteri > Salmoniformes > Salmonidae > Salvelinus > Salvelinus fontinalis. Next base: position 420,141 of record NW_026600319.1, read on the forward strand.
TGAAATACAGAAATGAACACTTTTCCAAAAACAAGCTCTAAATCATGTTTGATGCACGCTGTAAGTAAATTTTATTTCAGTACTGTTTTATCAGGATGATAGGAACACTGTGGACAGTTTTCAGCAAGTTGCAACATTGAAATACAGAAATAAACACTTTTCCAAAAACAAGCTCTAAATCATGTTGAAACACAGAAATAAGCACTTTTCAAAAACAAGCTCCAAATCATGTTGAAATAGAGAAATTTACACTTTTCCAAAAACAAGCTCCAAATCATGTTGAAATACAGAAATGAACACTTTTCCAAAAACAAGCTCTAAATCGTGTTTGATGCACCCTGTAAGTAAATTTTATTTCAGTACTGTTTTATCAGGATGATAGGAACACTGTGGACAGTTTTCAGCAAGTTGCAACATTGAAATACAGAAATAAACACTTTTCCAAAAACAAACTCTAAATCATGTTGAAACACAGAAATAAGCACTTTTCAAAAACAAGCTCCAAATCATGTTGAAATAGAGAAATTTACACTTTTCCAAAAACAAGCTCCAAATCATGTTGAAATACAGAAATAAACACTTTTCCATAAACAAGCTCTAAATCATGTTTGATGCACTCTGTAAGTAAATTTTATTTCAGTACTGTTTCATCAGGATGATAGGAACACTGTGGACAGTTTTCAGCAAGTTGCAACATTGAAATACAGAAATAAACACTTTTCCAAAAACAAGCTCTAAATCATGTTGAAACACAGAAATAAGCACTTTTCAAAAACAAGCTCCAAATCATGTTGAAATAGAGAAATTTACACTTTTCCAAAAACAAGCTCCAAATCATGTTGAAATACAGAAATGAACACTTTTCCAAAAACAAGCTCTAAATCATGTTTGATGCACTCTGTAAGTAAATTTTATTTCAGTACTGTTTTATCAGGATGATAGGAACACTGTGGACAGTTTTCAGCAAGTTGCAACATTGAAATACAGAAATAAACACTTTTCCAAAAACAAGCTCTAAATCATGTTGAAACACAGAAATAAGCACTTTTCAAAAACAAGCTCCAAATCATGTTGAAATAGAGAAATTTACACTTTTCCAAAAACAAGCTCCAAATCATGTTGAAATACAGAAATGAACACTTTTCCAAAAACAAGCTCTAAATCGTGTCTGATGCACCCTGTAAGTAAATTTTATTTCAGTACTGTTTTATCAGGATGATAGGAACACTGTGGACAGTTTTCAGCAAGTTGCAACATTGAAATACAGAAATAAACACTTTTCCAAAAACAAGCTCTAAATCATGTTGAAACACAGAAATAAGCACTTTTCAAAAACAAGCTCCAAATCATGTTGAAATAGAGAAATTTACTCTTTTCCAAAAACAAGCTCCAAATCATGTTGAAATACAGAAATAAACACTTTTCCATAAACAAGCTCTAAATCATGTTTGATGCACTCTGTAAGTAAATTTTATTTCAGTACTGTTTTATCAGGATGATAGGAACACTGTGGACAGTTTTCAGCAAGTTGCAACATTGAAATACAGAAATAAACACTTTTCCAAAAACAAGCTCTAAATCATGTTGAAACACAGAAATAAGCACTTTTCAAAAACAAGCTCCAAATCATGTTGAAATAGAGAAATTTACACTTTTCCAAAAACAAGCTCCAAATCATGTTGAAATACAGAAATGAACACTTTTCCAAAAACAAGCTCTAAATCGTGTTTGATGCACCCTGTAAGTACATTTTATTTCAGTACTGTTTTATCAGGATGATAGAAACACTGTGGACAGTTTTCAGCAAGTTGCAACATTGAAATACAGAAATAAACACTTTTCCAAAAACAAGCTCTAAATCATGTTGAAACACAGAAATAAGCACTTTTCAAAAACAAGCTCCAAATCATGTTGAAATACAGAAATGAACACTTTTCCAAAAACAAGCTCTAAATCATGTTTGATGCACCCTGTAAGTAAATTTTATTTCAGTACTGTTTTATCAGGATGATAGGAACACTGTGGACAGTTTTCAGCAAGTTGCAACATTGAAATGCAGAAATAAACACTTTTCCAAAAACAAGCTCTAAATCATGTTGAAACACAGAAATAAGCACTTTTCAAAAACAAGCTCCAAATCATGTTGAAATAGAGAAATTTACACTTTTCCAAAAACAAGCTCCAAATCATGTTGAAATACAGAAATGAACACTTTTCCAAAAACAAGCTCTAAATCATGTTTGATATACCCTGTAAGTAAATTTTATTTCAGTACTGTTTTATCAGGATGATAGGAACACTGTGGACAGTTTTCAGCAAGTTGCAACATTGAAATACAGAAATAAACACTTTTCCAAAAACAAGCTCTAAATCATGTTGAAACACAGAAATAAGCACTTTTCAAAAACAAGCTCCAAATCATGTTGAAATAGAGAAATTTACACTTTTCCAAAACAAGCTCCAAATCATGTTGAAATACAGAAATGAACACTTTTCCAAAAACAAGCTCTAAATCATGTTTGATGCACCCTGTAAGTAAATTTTATTTCAGTACTGTTTTATCAGGATGATAGGAACACTGTGGACAGTTTTCAGCAAGTTGCAACATTGAAATACAGAAATAAACACTTTTCCAAAAACAAGCTCTAAATCATGTTGAAACACAGAAATAAGCACTTTTCAAAAACAAGCTCCAAATCATGTTGAAATAGAGAAATTTACACTTTTCCAAAAACAAGCTCCAAATCATGTTGAAATACAGAAATGAACACTTTTCCAAAAACAAGCTCTAAATCATGTTTGATATACCCTGTAAGTAAATTTTATTTCAGTACTGTTTTATCAGGATGATAGGAACACTGTGGACAGTTTTCAGCAAGTTGCAACATTGAAATACAGAAATAAACACTTTTCCAAAAACAAGCTCTAAATCATGTTGAAACACAGAAATAAGCACTTTTCAAAAACAAGCTCCAAATCATGTTGAAATAGAGAAATTTACACTTTTCCAAAACAAGCTCCAAATCATGTTGAAATACAGAAATGAACACTTTTCCAAAAACAAGCTCTAAATCATGTTTGATGCACCCTGTAAGTAAATTTTATTTCAGTACTGTTTTATCAGGATGATAGGAACACTGTGGACAGTTTTCAGCAAGTTGCAACATTGAAATACAGAAATAAACACTTTTCCAAAAACAAGCTCTAAATCATGTTGAAACACAGAAATAAGCACTTTTCAAAAACAAACTCCAAATCATGTTGAAATAGAGAAATTTACACTTTTCCAAAAACAAGCTCCAAATCATGTTGAAATACAGAAATGAACACTTTTCCAAAAACAAGCTCTAAATCATGTTTGATGCACCCTGTAAGTAAATTTTATTTCAGTACTGTTTTATCAGGATGATAGGAACACTGTGGACAGTTTCCAGCAAGTTGCAACATTGAAATACAGAAATAAACACTTTTCCAAAAACAAGCTCCAAATCATGTTGAAATAGAGAAATTTACACTTTTCCAAAAACAAGCTCCAAATCATGTTGAAATACAGAAATGAACACTCTTCCAAAAACAAGCTCTAAATCATGTTTGATGCACCCTGTAAGTAAATTTTATTTCAGTACTGTTTTATCAGGATGATAGGAACACTGTGGACAGTTTTCAGCAAGTTGCAACATTGAAATACAGAAATAAACACTTTTCCAAAAACAAGCTCTAAATCATGTTGAAACACAGAAATAAGCACTTTTCAAAAACAAGCTCCAAATCATGTTGAAATAGAGAAATTTACACTTTTCCAAAAACAAGCTCCAAATCATGTTGAAATACAGAAATGAACACTTTTCCAAAAACAAGCTCTAAATCGTGTTTGATACACCCTGTAAGTACATTTTATTTCAGTACTGTTTTATCAGGATGATAGAAACACTGTGGACACACGGGTGGTCCCGTGTGGCTCAGTTGGTAGAGCATGGCGCTTGCAACGCCAGGGTTGTGGGTTCAATTCCCACGGGGGGACCAGGGTTCAATTCCCACGGGGGGACCAGGATGAATATGTATGAACTTTCCAATTTGTAAGTCGCTCTGGATAAGAGCGTCTGCTAAATGACTTAAATGTAAATGTAAATGTAAATCAGGATGATAGGAACACTGTGGACAGTTTTCAGCAAGTTGCAACATTGAAATGCAGAAATAAACACTTTTCCAAAAACAAGCTCTAAATCATGTTGAAACACAGAAATAAGCACTTTTCAAAAACAAGCTCCAAATCATGTTGAAATAGAGAAATTTACACTTTTCCAAAAACAAGCTCCAAATCATGTTGAAATACAGAAATGAACACTTTTCCAAAAACAAGCTCTAAATCATGTTTGATATACCCTGTAAGTAAATTTTATTTCAGTACTGTTTTATCAGGATGATAGGAACACTGTGGACAGTTTTCAGCAAGTTGCAACATTGAAATACAGAAATAAACACTTTTCCAAAAACAAGCTCTAAATCATGTTGAAACACAGAAATAAGCACTTTTCAAAAACAAGCTCCAAATCATGTTGAAATAGAGAAATTTACACTTTTCCAAAACAAGCTCCAAATCATGTTGAAATACAGAAATGAACACTTTTCCAAAAACAAGCTCTAAATCATGTTTGATGCACCCTGTAAGTAAATTTTATTTCAGTACTGTTTTATCAGGATGATAGGAACACTGTGGACAGTTTTCAGCAAGTTGCAACATTGAAATACAGAAATAAACACTTTTCCAAAAACAAGCTCTAAATCATGTTGAAACACAGAAATAAGCACTTTTCAAAAACAAGCTCCAAATCATGTTGAAATAGAGAAATTTACACTTTTCCAAAAACAAGCTCCAAATCATGTTGAAATACAGAAATGAACACTTTTCCAAAAACAAGCTCTAAATCATGTTTGATATACCCTGTAAGTAAATTTTATTTCAGTACTGTTTTATCAGGATGATAGGAACACTGTGGACAGTTTTCAGCAAGTTGCAACATTGAAATACAGAAATAAACACTTTTCCAAAAACAAGCTCTAAATCATGTTGAAACACAGAAATAAGCACTTTTCAAAAACAAGCTCCAAATCATGTTGAAATAGAGAAATTTACACTTTTCCAAAACAAGCTCTAAATCATGTTTGATGCACCCTGTAAGTAAATTTTATTTCAGTACTGTTTTATCAGGATGATAGAAACACTGTGGACACACGGGTGGTCCCGTGTGGCTCAGTTGGTAGAGCATGGCGCTTGCAACGCCAGGGTTGTGGGTTCAATTCCCACGGGGGGACCAGGGTTCAATTCCCACGGGGGGACCAGGATGAATATGTATGAACTTTCCAATTTGTAAGTCGCTCTGGATAAGAGCGTCTGCTAAATGACTTAAATGTAAATGTAAATGTAAATCAGGATGATAGGAACACTGTGGACAGTTTTCAGCAAGTTGCAACATTGAAATGCAGAAATAAACACTTTTCCAAAAACAAGCTCTAAATCATGTTGAAACACAGAAATAAGCACTTTTCAAAAACAAGCTCCAAATCATGTTGAAATAGAGAAATTTACACTTTTCCAAAAACAAGCTCCAAATCATGTTGAAATACAGAAATGAACACTTTTCCAAAAACAAGCTCTAAATCATGTTTGATATACCCTGTAAGTAAATTTTATTTCAGTACTGTTTTATCAGGATGATAGGAACACTGTGGACAGTTTTCAGCAAGTTGCAACATTGAAATACAGAAATAAACACTTTTCCAAAAACAAGCTCTAAATCATGTTGAAACACAGAAATAAGCACTTTTCAAAAACAAGCTCCAAATCATGTTGAAATAGAGAAATTTACACTTTTCCAAAACAAGCTCCAAATCATGTTGAAATACAGAAATGAACACTTTTCCAAAAACAAGCTCTAAATCATGTTTGATGCACCCTGTAAGTAAATTTTATTTCAGTACTGTTTTATCAGGATGATAGGAACACTGTGGACAGTTTTCAGCAAGTTGCAACATTGAAATACAGAAATAAACACTTTTCCAAAAACAAGCTCTAAATCATGTTGAAACACAGAAATAAGCACTTTTCAAAAACAAGCTCCAAATCATGTTGAAATAGAGAAATTTACACTTTTCCAAAAACAAGCTCCAAATCATGTTGAAATACAGAAATGAACACTTTTCCAAAAACAAGCTCTAAATCATGTTTGATATACCCTGTAAGTAAATTTTATTTCAGTACTGTTTTATCAGGATGATAGGAACACTGTGGACAGTTTTCAGCAAGTTGCAACATTGAAATACAGAAATAAACACTTTTCCAAAAACAAGCTCTAAATCATGTTGAAACACAGAAATGAGCACTTTTCAAAAACAAGCTCCAAATCATGTTGAAATAGAGAAATTTACACTTTTCCAAAACAAGCTCCAAATCATGTTGAAATACAGAAATGAACACTTTTCCAAAAACAAGCTCTAAATCATGTTTGATGCACCCTGTAAGTAAATTTTATTTCAGTACTGTTTTATCAGGATGATAGGAACACTGTGGACAGTTTTCAGCAAGTTGCAACATTGAAATACAGAAATAAACACTTTTCCAAAAACAAGCTCTAAATCATGTTGAAACACAGAAATAAGCACTTTTCAAAAACAAACTCCAAATCATGTTGAAATAGAGAAATTTACACTTTTCCAAAAACAAGCTCCAAATCATGTTGAAATACAGAAATGAACACTTTTCCAAAAACAAGCTCTAAATCATGTTTGATGCACCCTGTAAGTAAATTTTATTTCAGTACTGTTTTATCAGGATGATAGGAACACTGTGGACAGTTTCCAGCAAGTTGCAACATTGAAATACAGAAATAAACACTTTTCCAAAAACAAGCTCTAAATCATGTTGAAACACAGAAATAAGCACTTTTCAAAAACAAGCTCCAAATCATGTTGAAATAGAGAAATTTACACTTTTCCAAAAACAAGCTCCAAATCATGTTGAAATACAGAAATGAACACTCTTCCAAAAACAAGCTCTAAATCATGTTTGATGCACCCTGTAAGTAAATTTTATTTCAGTACTGTTTTATCAGGATGATAGGAACACTGTGGACAGTTTTCAGCAAGTTGCAACATTGAAATACAGAAATAAACACTTTTCCAAAAACAAGCTCTAAATCATGTTGAAACACAGAAATAAGCACTTTTCAAAAACAAGCTCCAAATCATGTTGAAATAGAGAAATTTACACTTTTCCAAAAACAAGCTCCAAATCATGTTGAAATACAGAAATGAACACTTTTCCAAAAACAAGCTCTAAATCATGTTTGATGCACCCTGTAAGTAAATTTTATTTCAGTACTGTTTTATCAGGATGATAGGAACACTGTGGACAGTTTTCAGCAAGTTGCAACATTGAAATACAGAAATAAACACTTTTCCAAAAACAAGCTCTAAATCATGTTGAAACACAGAAATAAGCACTTTTCAAAAACAAGCTCCAAATCATGTTGAAATACAGAAATGAACACTTTTCCAAAAACAAGCTCTAAATCATGTTTGATGCACCCTGTAAGTAAATTTTATTTCAGTACTGTTTTATCAGGATGATAGGAACACTGTGGACAGTTTTCAGCAAGTTGCAACATTGAAATGCAGAAATAAACACTTTTCCAAAAACAAGCTCTAAATCATGTTGAAACACAGAAATAAGCACTTTTCAAAAACAAGCTCCAAATCATGTTGAAATAGAGAAATTTACACTTTTCCAAAACAAGCTCCAAATCATGTTGAAATACAGAAATGAACACTTTTCCAAAAACAAGCTCTAAATCATGTTTGATGCACCCTGTAAGTAAATTTTATTTCAGTACTGTTTTATCAGGATGATAGGAACACTGTGGACAGTTTTCAGCAAGTTGCAACATTGAAATACAGAAATAAACACTTTTCCAAAAACAAGCTCTAAATCATGTTGAAACACAGAAATAAGCACTTTTCAAAAACAAGCTCCAAATCATGTTGAAATAGAGAAATTTACACTTTTCCAAAAACAAGCTCCAAATCAT
>NW_026600320.1:0-12500 GCF_029448725.1 Salvelinus fontinalis
ATGCGTCCTGGTGCACTATAAATGGAATAGGAGCCCATTTGGGACACACTCTGTGGGTTGTTGAGTTTACAGAACCTACAGCCTCATTGGTCTCCTGTTGCACATTATATAGATTATCCAGGTGTTGTGGAGACAACTGTGTGGTAAAGAGAATGAATAATGAAATGGTAGAGAGGGAGAGGAGGGAGAGAGAGGAGGAGAGGGGGGAGAGAGAGGAGGAGAGGGGGGAGAGAGAGGGGGGAGAGGGGTGAGAGAGAGGGGGGAGAGGGGGGGAGAGAGAGGGGGGAGAGAGATTAGGAGAGGGGGGGAGAGGAGGGAGAGAGAGGGGGGAGAGGAGGGGAGAGAGAGGAGGAGAGGGGGGAGAGAGATGAGGAGAGGGGGGAGAGGAGGGAGAGAGAGGGGGAGAGGGGGGAGAAAGAGGGGGAGAGGGGGGAGAGAGATGAGGAGAGGGGGGAAGAGGAGGGGAGAGAGAGGGGGAGAGGAGGGAGAGAGAGGAAGAGAGGGGGGGAGAGAGAGGGGGAGAGAGAGTAGGAGAGGGGGGAGCGAGAGGAGGAGAGGGGGGAGAGAGAGGGGGAGAGGGGGGAGAGAGAGGGGGAGAGGGGGGAGAGAGATGAGGAGAGGGGATAGAGAGAGGGGGAGAGGGGGGAGAGAGAGAGGGGGGAGAGAGAGGGGGAGAGGGGGGAGAGAGATGGAGAGGAGGGAGAGAGAGAGGAGGAGAGGGGGGAGAGAGAGGGTGTAGGTAGAGGGGGAGCAAAGGAGTTAGTGAGAGCGATAGAGGTAGAGGGAGAGAAGGAGTGAGAGAGAGAGGTGGAGGTGGAGAGAGAATGAGTGAGTGAGAGGGACAGAGGTAGAGTGAGAGAAGGAGTGAGAGAGATGGATGAAGGTAGAGAGAGAGAGCGGGATGGAGGTAGAGGGAGAGAAGGAGGCGAGAGGGATGGATGTAGAGTGAGAGAATGAGTGAGAGAGAGAGGGATGAAGTAGAGTGAGAGAAGGAGGCGAGAGAGAGAGATGGCTGAGTTAGGGAGAGAAGGAGTGAGAGAGAGGGATGGATGTAGATGGAGAGAATGAGTGAGAGAGAGAGAGAGGGATGAAGTAGAGGGAGAAAAGGAGTGAGAGAGTGGGGGATGAGCTAGAGGGAGAGGAGTGAGAGAGAGGGGGATGAGCTAGAGGGAGAGAAAGAGTGAGAGAGAGGGATGGATGTAGATGGAGAGAAGGAGTGAGAGAGAGAGAGAGAGGGGGATGAAGTCGAGGGAGAGAAGGAGTGAGAGAAGGAGGGAGAGAGAGAGGGAGAGAAGGAGTGAGAGAGAGAGAGGGGGATGAAGTAGAGGGAGAGAAGGAGTGAGAGAGAGAGAGAGAGAGGGGGATGAAGTAGAGGGAGAGAAGGAGTGAGAGAAGGAGGGAGAGAGAGAGGGAGAGAAGGAGTGAGAGAGAGAGAGGGGGATGAAGTAGATGGAGAGAAGGAGTGAGAGAGAGAGAGGGATGAAGTAGAGGGAGAGAAGGAGGGAGAGAGAGAGGGATGAGGTAGAGGGTGAGAAGGAGTGAGAGAGAGAGAGGGATGAAGTAGAGGGAGAGAAGGAGGGAGAGAGAAAGGGATGATGTAGAGGGAGAGAAGGAATGAGAGAGAGGGATGACGGTAGAGGGAGATGTATGCCCTCTAGTGGTTTTACAATGAGGTAAAAACAGTTAAAATCCTCCTCTACTGTCCTATCCTCTCCCCCTCCCCTTCTCTCCGCTTCACTCTCCTCTCCTCTCCCCCCTCCCCTTCTCTCCGCTTCACTCTCCTCTTCTCTCCCCTTCACTCTCCTCTCCTCTCCCCCCTCCCCTTCTCTCCCCTTCACTCTCCTCTCCTCTCATCTCATCTCCTCTCCTCTCCCCCCCTCCCCTTCTCTCCGCTTCACCTCTCCTCTCCTCTCCCCCCTCCCCTTCTCTCCGCTTCACTCTCCTCTTCTCTCCCCTTCACTCTCCTCTCCTCTCCCCCCTCCCCTTCTCTCCCCTTCACTCTCCTCTCCTCTCATCTCATCTCCTCTCCTCTCCCCCCTCCCCTTCTCTCCGCTTCACTCTCCTCTCCTCTCCTCTCCCCTCTCCTCTCCTCTCCTCTCTCTCTCCTCTCTCTCTCCTCCACCCCTAGGGATGCATCCAAACCAGTAAGGGCTAACTCACAAGGCAGAGAGTGAAAAGAGAGAAGAGAGAGAGGAGAGACCACCATGTCTGAAGAGAGAACAGCAACAGGCCTATTCTATATGCATATGAAGCAGGTCACCCTGTGTGAAGAGAGAACAGCTACAGGCCTAACCTATATATTGTACATATAAAGCAGGTCACCATGTCTGAAGAGAGAACAGCAACAGGCCTAGTCTATATACAAATGAAGCAGGTCACCATGTCTGAAGAGAGAACAGCTACAGGCCTAGTCTATATACAAACGAAGCAGGTCACCATGTCTGAAGAGAGAACAGCAACAGACCTTTATACATATGAAGCAGGTCACCATGTGTGAAGAGAGAACAGCTACAGGCCTTTATACATATGAAACAGGTCACCATGTGTGAAGAGAGAACAGCAACAGGCCTTTATACATATGAAGCAGGTCACCATGTGTGAAGAAAGAACAGCAACAGGCCTTTATACATATGAAACAGGTCACCAGGTGTGAAGAGAAAACAGCAACAGGCCTTTATACATATGAAACAGGTCACCAGGTGTGAAGAGAAAACAGCAACAGGCCTTTATACATATGAAACAGGTCACCATGTGTGAAGAGAGAACAGCAACAGGCCTTTATACATATGAAGCAGGTCACCATGTGTGAAGAGAGAACAGCAACAGGCCTTTATACATATGAAACAGGTCACCATGTGTGAAGAGAGAACAGCTACAGGCCTTTAAACATATGAAGCAGGTCACCATGTGTGAAGAGAGAACAGCAACAGGCCTTTATACATATGAAACAGGTCACCATGTGTGAAGAGAGAACAGCTGCAGGCCTTTATACATATGAAACAGGTCACCATGTGTGAAGAGAGAACAGCTACAGGCCTTTATACATATGAAACAGGTCACCATGTGTGAAGAGAGAACAGCTACAGGCCTTTATACATATGAAACAGGTCACCATGTGTGAAGAGAGAACAGCAACAGGCCTAGTCTATATACAAATGAAGCAGGTCACCAAGTGTGAAGTGAGAACAGCAACAGGCCTAGTCTATATATATATTACTGTTTTTGTACCATCATCTTTGAATTGCAAGAGAAAGGCCACAATGTATTAATCCAGCCCAGGTGCAATTTACATGTTGGCCACTAGATGGCAGCAGTGTGCAAAGTTTTAAACTGATCCAATGAACCATTGCATTTATGTTCAAAATGTTGTATCAAGACTGCCCAAATGTGCCTAATGTGTTTATTAATAACATTTAATGTTCAAAATTGTGCACTCTCCTCAAACAATAGCATGGTATTGTTTCACTGTAATAGCTACTGTAAATTGGACAGCGCCGTTAGATTAACAAGAATTTAAGCTTTCTGCCAATATCAGATATGTCTATGTCCTGGAAAATGTTCTTGTTACTTACAACCTCATGCTAATCGCATTAGTCTACGTTAGCTCAACCGTCCCGCAGGGGACCCACCGATCCTGAATACGTTTTTAAGTCATCCGTATTCTCCAGTAATACATTTGCAGACACTATAGTATAGGTTCTAATACAAGGTATTAGATGCCGTGACCAATTAATAGGCACAAATACCATAACTATTCCCCGGGGAAGTGGGTAGCGCTTCCTTGGACAAACAGTTGTCAGACGGTGTGTATTATAGATGGGAGTAAAGAAATGTACAACACCGTGGACACCGTCGGGAGAGGTTAGGGAATAATAACTATAGATATGGCAACAGACGGCCCCGGTTCTCCCTGTAAAGCGGAGCTAGATGATTATAGTAAAGCCACGGAGGCGGAGAAAGAAGCTCACGAGCATTTTACCAATTCGGCTCGAATATGGGGAAAAACGTTGCAAATTGGATCAAATTGGGCAACATTTCCCTGCTGACAGAGAATTCAAAACAAATAACTAAAGTCGGCGTGTCTAAGAGTAGTACATGATAAATAAAAGATACACGATGGGGTGGATTAAAACAAACGTTTAATGATTGGAGTAAGGACAGTGGATTTACTATTATCATGTTTGGTTTATAATTAATACGTGTGGATTGCCGATTAAAATGTAGCATAGTGAATGCTAACGAAAAGTTAACTTTCTTTTCCAGAAGAGGATGTGTCATTATCTCTGGTTGGAATGTCCCCTGAGACTGTGGTCTTGGGGAGAGCAGTTAGTGATATTCAGCAGTTTAAAGTGTTAAAGTATCTGGATTAGGTCATAAACAGAGTTCCCAGATAATTAAGGCCTGTTCATGTTCACACAACATACCGGTTATGAATATACGTTAGTGGTGTTGATACCGTGGGATTTATTTAGTGGGTTCGTTCCAATTTGGTTTTAAATTTAACCTTTATTTAACTAGGCAAGTCAGTTCAGAACACATTCTTATTTATAATGACGGCCTACCAGTGAACAGTGGGTTAACTGCCTTGTTCAGGGGCAGAATGACATATGTTTACCTTGTCAGCTCGGGGATTCGATCCAGCAACCTTTCGGTTAGTGGCCCAACACTCTAACCACAAGGATACCTGGCCAAACTACTAGGCTACCTGCTCTAACCACTAGGCTACCTGGCCTAACCACTAGGCTACCTGCTCCAACCACTAGGATATCTGCCGCCCCAAAACGTGGGTATGAAGAAGGATGGAAATGTTTGGAAGGTTTTTAAATGGTTTAATAACTTCTTATGGCTGGGGGCAGTATTGAGTAGCTTGGATGAAAAGGTGACCAGAGTAAACTGCCTGCTACTCAGGCTCAGAGGCTAAGATATGCATATTATTAGTAGATTTGGATAGAAAACACTCTGGAGTTTCTAAAACTGTTTGAATGATGTCTGTGAGTATAACAGAACTCATATGGCAGGCAAAAACCTGAGAAAAAATCCAACTAGGAAGTGGGAAATCTGAGGTTTGTAGGTTTGCCTATCCAATATACAGTGGGATATTGGTCATTTTGCACTTCCAAAGGCTTCCACTAGATGTCAACAGTCTTTAGAACCTTGTTTGATGCTCCTACTGTGAAGAATGAGGGAATGAGAGCTCTTTGAGTCAGGTGTCTGGCACGAGCTGAAACATGCACGCTCACGTGAGAGCGTCCTGCTTTCCATCGCAGATCTGAAGACAAAGGAATTCAACATTATTGAAGATTTATGTCAAAAACATCCTAAAGATTGATTCTATACATCGTTTGACATGTTTCTACAAACTGTAATGGAATTGTTTGACTTTTCGTCTGACCTGCGCGTCATGAAATTGGATTACTGGACTGAATGCGCAAACAAAATTAAGGTATTTGGACATAAATTATGGACTATATCGAACAAAACAAACATTTATTGTGGAACTGGGATTCCTGGGAGTGCATTCTGATGAAGATCATCACAGGTAAGCGAATATTTTTAATGCTATTTCTGACTTATTTGGGCTCTGAGCGCTGTACTCAGATCGATTGGTGTGCATGGTGTGCTTTTTTTTGAAAGTTTTTTTGAAATATGACACAGCAGTTGCTGTGTAGGAGAAGGAGAAGTTTATCTAAAGTTCCATGTTTAATAATTGTATCTTTTATCAACGTTTATTATGAGTATTTCTGTAAATTGATGTTTTGGAGGCAAAACATTACTGAACATAACACGCCAATGTAAACTAAGATTTTTGGATATAAATATGAACTTTATCGAACAAAACATACATGTATTGTGTAACATGAAGTCCTATGAGTGTCATCTGATGAAGATCATCAAAGGTTAGTGATTTATTATATCTCTATTTCTGATTTTTGTGACTCCTCTCTTTGGCTGGTAAAATGGATGTGTTTTTCTGTGACTTGGCTCTGACCTAACATAATTGTTTGTGGTGCTTTCGCCGAAAAGCCTATTTGAAATCGGACACTGTGGTGCGATTAACAAGAAGTGTATCTTTAAAATGGTGTAAAATACGTGTATGTCTGAGGAATTTTAATTATGAGATTTCTGTTGTTTTGAATTTGGCGCCCTGCACTTTCATTGGCTGTTGTCATATCGATCCCGTTAACGGGATCTCAGCCATAAGAAGTTCTAACTCCCTGATCTGGCAACTCTTCCGAGAGCTCACCAGTCAAATAAGGGAGCATGAACTAATTTAGAAAATGGTTTCAACAGTAACAGTATGTTGTTATGCTCTTTGACATTTGTTGTAGCGATAATGTTAAGAAAATTGGGAATGTAATAATTTGTCATATAGTCAAAGCTTGTCTGGATTTCCTGAAACAGAAATGAATTGAACTAAACTGTTGTTCTGATCTGTCCTCTCTTTAGGTTATCATGGAAGGTGACGTCAGATGGTGTCTTAATGCATGTAGGAATCATTTGGCCACAAACAGTGTGTGTGAACCTCAAAACCCTCCCAAACCGGCTGAAGAAACAGCGACAAAGGCGTTCAATGTGACAGTGACCTTTAACACTCCTATCTGAGTCCGAGCCATTAACCTGGGTACAGGAGTGCACCAGAGTCCTGAGACCGCGCATGTGGAGTGAGTCGGTAGAGAGATAACATACACATTTCTCTCATGTTCCTGGGTGCTGGTGGGAGAAATAGACCAGGCAGAATGGTGATAGCAGCTCAGGTGAGAGACTCGGGTGCTGGTGGGAGAAATAGACCAGGCAGAATGGTGATAGCAGCTCAGGTGAGAGACTCGGGTGCTGGTGGGAGAAATAGACCAGGCAGAATGGTGATAGCAGCTCAGGTGAGAGACTCGGGTGCTGGTGGGAGAAATAGACCAGGCAGAATGGTGATAGCAGCTCAGGTGAGAGACTCGGGTGCGTGGGGGAAATAGACCAGGCAGAATGGTGATAGCAGCTCAGGTGAGAGACTCGGGTGCGTGGGGGAAATAGACCAGGCAGAATGGTGATAGCAGCTCAGGTGAGAGACTCGGGTGCTGGTGGGAGAAATAGACCAGGCAGAATGGTGATAGCAGCTCAGGTGAGAGACTCGGGTGCGTGGGGGAAATAGACCAGGCAGAATGGTGATAGCAGCTCAGGTGAGAGACTCGAATGCGTGGGGGAAATAGACCAGGCAGAATGGTGATAGCAGCTCAGGTGAGAGACTCGGGTGCGTGGGGGAAATAGACCAGGCAGAATGGTGATAGCAGCTCAGGTGAGAGACTCGGGTGCGTGGGGGAAATAGACCAGGCAGAATGGTGATAGCAGCTCAGGTGAGAGACTTGGGTGCGTGGGGGAAATAGACCAGGCAGAATGGTGATAGCAGCTCAGGTGAGAGACTCGGGTGCGTGGGGGAAAAACGGATGCATCTCTTTGGATATTGAAATCGGGACTTTATCGAGGGCCATCAAACGTGGCATGTGGGACTTTATCGAGGGCCATCAAACGTGGCATGTGGGACTTTATCGAGGGCCATCAAACGTGGCATGTGGGACTTTATCGAGGGCCATCAAACGTGGCATGTGGGACTTTATCGAGGGCCATCAAACGTGGCATGTGGGACTTTATCGAGGGCCATCAAACGTGGCATGTGCCGTTGGGAAGGAATAACTGTAACACTATCTGAAGAAGACACCACTAGAATGATAAGTGCCGGGGGAGGGGAGGGGGGGGGTCTACACACTAAAAAACAATTTAGACTAAGTACGCATTGAGATACCGATCTTTCATTACCGGGCCACTCACGACAGGAAAACAGGGTCAAAGGGGGGCTGTAATGAGAAGAGTTATTACCGGCAATACAAGTTCCCATTTATAAATGTACATATTAACCGGGATGATGTGTGCTAGGTTGAGAAGACTCAAAGTAAAGGACTAAGGACTGTCATTCTACATTTGGGTTGGTTCATATATAAAAATGTATTAGTTAGGATTCGGCTACAGCGAGAGAGAGTTGTTCTCAAACTGGAGGCGTGGGGGACACTGCTAAAATGTATTAGTTAGGATTCGGCTACAGCGAGAGAGAGTTGTTCTCAAACTGGAGGCGTGGGGGACACTGCTAAAATGTTTTAGTTAGGATTCGGCTACAGCGAGAGAGTGTTATTCTCAAACTGGAGGCGTGCGGGACACTGCTAAAATGTATTAGTTAGGATTCGGCTACAGCGAGAGAGAGTTGTTCTCAAACTGGAGGCGTGGGGGACACTGCTAAAATGTATTAGTTAGGATTCGGCTACAGCGAGAGAGAGTTGTTCTCAAACTGGAGGCGTGGGGGACACTGCTAAAATGTATTAGGCCCAGGGAGGCCCTAGAAACCTTATCTGTAAGTGTCCTCCGAAAGGGAGGTATTGGAGAACTCACTGGATGACAGCTTGGGTTTCTTAACCATGTCATCAGAATATTAATGTTAAATCGCATCAATTCATAGAGATTGCTGGATGATACGGTATAATTAATTGCATACAAGGTTCATAGTCTTGTGTCTTGCGATAACAGCCAAGGATGAAAATGAAGGAGACGGTATGGAGACCAGTATCACATGGCCATAGAGCGTAACGGATGGACGGTTCTGTCCCCAGTCCTAGTAGCATCAAGGGTGGGGTGAATTATTAAACAGACTCTTTCTCTCTTCCCTGTTCAAGTCAATATGTTTTTAGGTGTCGTGAAACATAAGACTCCTAATGCACTTCTACAGTTATTAACATACTAAAACATTCCTAAATCAATTAGTCAATATACATCAGTTCCTCAGGAGAAGGGTGTCTGTGGGGACAGCAGGGTGTCTGTGGGGACAGCAGGGTGTCTGTGGGGACAGCAGGGTGTCTGTGGGGACAGCAGGGTGTCTGTGGGGACAGCAGGGTGTCTGTGGGGACAGCAGGGTGTCTGTGGGGACAGCAGGGTGTCTGGGGGGACCGTATGGTGTCTGGGGGAACAGCAGGGTGTCTGGGGGAACAGCAGGGTGTCTGTGGGGACAGCAGGGTGTCTGTGGGGACAGTATGGTGTCTGGGGGAACAGCAGGGTGTCTGGGGGGACAGCATGGTGTCTGTGGGGACAGCAGGGTGTCTGGGGGAACAGCAGGGTGTCTGGGGGAACAGCAGGGTGTCTGGGGGGACAGCAGGGTGTCTGTGGGGACAGCAGGGTATCTGGGGGACAGCAGGGTGTCTATGGGGACAGCAGGGTGTCTGGGGGACAGCAGGGTATCCGGGGGGACAGCAGGGTATCCGGGGGGACAGCAGGGTGTCTGTGGGGACAGCAGGAAATCCGGGGGGACAGCAGGGTGTCTATGGGGACAGCAGGGTGTCTGGGGGACAGCAGGGTATCCGGGGGAACAGCAGGGTGTCTGTGGGGACAGCAGGGTGTCTGTGGGGACAGCAGGGTGTCTGTGGGGACATCATGGTGTCTGGGGGGACATCATGGTGTCTGGGGGGACAGCAGGGTGTCTGTGGGGACAGCAGGGTGTCTGTGGGGACAGCAGGGTGTCTGGGGGGACAGCAGGGTGTCTGGGGGGACAGCAGGGTGTCTGGGGGGACAGCAGGGTGTCTGGGGGACAGCAGGGTGTCTGGGGGGACAGCAGGGTGTCTGGGGGGACAGCAGGGTGTCTGGGGGGACAGCAGGGTGTCTGTGGGGACAGCAGGGTGTCTGGGGGGACAGCAGGGTGTCTGGGGGGACAGCTGGGTGTCTGTGGGGACAGCAGGGTGTCTGGGGGAACAGCAGGGTGTCTGGGGGACAGCAGGGTGTCTGGGGGAACAGCAGGGTGTCTGTGGGGACATCAGGGTGTCTGGGGGACAGCAGGGTGTCTGGGGGACAGCAGGGTGTCTGGGGGACAGCAGGGTGTCTGGGGGACAGCAGGGTGTCTGGGGGACAGCAGGGTGTCTGGGGGGAAATCAGGGTGTCTGGGGGGACAGCAGGGTGTCCTGGGGACATCAGGGTGTCTGGGGGGACAGCAGGGTGTCTGGGGGGACAGCAGGGTGTCTGTGGGGACATCATGGTGTCTGTGGGGACCGCAGGGTGTCTGTGGGGACAGCAGGGTGTCTGGGGGACAGCAGGGTGTCTGTGGGGACAGCAGGGTGTCTGTGGGGACAGCAGGGTGTCTGTGGGGACAGCAGGGTGTCTGGGGGGAAATCAGGGTGTCTGGGGGGACAGCAGGGTGTCTGGGGGACAGCAGGGTGTCTGGGGGACAGCAGGGTGTCTGTGGGGACAACAGGGTGTCCTGGGGACATCATGTTGTCTGTGGGGACATCAGGGTGTCTGGGGGGACAGCAGGGTGTCTGGCGGGACAGCAGGGTGTCTGTGGGGACAGCAGGGTGTCTGGGGGACAGCAGGGTGTCTGGGGGACAGCAGGGTGTCTGTGGGGACAGCAGGGTGTCTGGGGGGACCGCAGGGTGTCTGTGGGGACATCAGGGTGTCTGGGGGGACATCAGGGTGTCTGGGGGGACATCAGGGTGTCTGTGGAGACAGCAGGGTGTCTGAGGGGACAGCATGGTGTCTGGGGGGACAACAGGGTGTCTTGGGGACATCATGTTGTCTGTGGGGACATCAGGGTGTCTGGGGGGACAGCAGGGTGTCTTGGGGACATCATGTTGTCTGTGGGGACATCAGGGTGTCTGGGGGGACAGCAGGGTGTCTGTGGGGACAGCAGGGTGTCTGGGGGACAGCAGGGTGTCTGGGGGACAGCAGGGTGTCTGGGGGACAGCAGGGTGTCTGGGGGACAGCAGGGTGTCTGTGGGGACAGCAGGGTGTCTGGGGGACAGCAGGGTGTCTGGGGGACAGCAGGGTGTCTGGGGGACAGCAGGGTGTCATGGGGACAGCAGGGTGTCTGGGGGACAGCAGGGTGTCTGGGGGACAGCAGGGTGTCTGGGGGAACAGCATGGTGTATGGGGGACAGCAGGGTGTCTGGGGGACAGCAGGGTGTCTGGGGGGACATCATGGTGTCTGGGGGGACAGCATAGTGTCTGGGGGGACAGCAGGGTGTCTGGGGGACAGCAGGGTGTCTGGGGGACAGCAGGGTGTCTGTGGGGACAGCAGGGTGTCTGGGGGACAGCAGGGTGTCTGGGGGACAGCAGGGTGTCTGGGGGACAGCAGGGTGTCATGGGGACAGCAGGGTGTCTGGGGGACAGCAGGGTGTCTGTGGGGACAGCAGGGTGTCTGGGGGACATCAGGGTGTCTGGGGGGACAGCAGGGTGTCTGGGGGACAGCAGGGTGTCTGTGGGGACAGCAGGGTGTCTGGGGGACAGCAGGGTGTCTGGGGGACATCAGGGTGTCTGGGGGGACAGCAGGGTGTCTGGGGGACAGCAGGGTGTCTGTGGGGACAGCAGGGTGTCTGGGGGACAGCAGGGTGTCTGGGGGGACAGCAGGGTGTCTGGGGGACAGCAGGGTGTCTGGGGGAACAGCAGGGTGTCTTGGGGGACAGCAGGGTGTCTGTGGGGACAGCAGGGTGTCTGAGGGGACAGTAGGGTGTCTGGGGGACAGCAGGGTGTCTGGGGGGACAGCAGGGTGTCTGGGGGAACAGCAGGGTGTCTTGGGGAACAGCAGGGTGTCTTGGGGGACAGCAGGGTGTCTGTGGGGACAGCAGGGTGTCTGAGGGGACAGTAGGGTGTCTGGGGGACAGCAGGGTGTCTGGGGGGACATCATGGTGTCTGGGGGACAGCAGGGTGTCTGGGGGGACAGCAGGGTCAGGTTTCTGGGGGAGTTGAACAACAGTCTCTCTAGCCTCCACACCAGGGACATGTGGCTGTCTGACACCTGACATGCTGCTGTGGTGGCTGTTTGAATGTCTGGTAAATGAAGGAGTCAACACAGTGTTTACAGACCTGCTGTTATATAACCTCTCTCAAGTCTTTCAGCACCAACACAGTGTTATATAACCTCTCTCAAGTCTTTCAGCATCAACACAGTGTTATATAACCTCTCTCAAGCCTTTCAGCATCAACACAGTGTTATATAACCTCTCTCAAGCCTTTCAGCATCAACACAGTGTTATATAACCTCTCTCAAGCCTTTCAGCACCAACACAGTGTTATATAACCTCTCTCAAGCCTTTCAGCATCAACACAGTGTTATATAACCTCTCTCAAGCCTTTCAGCATCAACACAGTGTTATATAACCTCTCTCAAGTCTTTCAGCATCAACACAGTGTTATATAACCTCTCTCAAGTCTTTCAGCATCACCACAGTGTTATATAACCTCTCTCAAGTCTTTCAGCATCACCACAGTGTTATATAACCTCTCTCAAGTCTTTCAGCATCAACACAGTGTTATATAACCTCTCTCAAGTCTTTCAGCACCAACACAGTGTTATATAACCTCTCTCAAGTCTTTCAGCACCAACACAGTGTTCTATAACCTCTCTCAAGCCTTTCAGCACCAACACAGTGTTATATAACCTCTCTCAAGTCTTTCAGCATCAACACAGTGTTATATAACCTCTCTCAA